>NW_013666270.1:18337-32105 GCF_000517525.1 Limulus polyphemus
AAAGAACTTGTGTCGCTTAAGTTTCGTCGGAACGAAGTTACGGAAAATCAATTAACAAACGGAGACGTAACAATATTTTGTCTTTTATTGTCATTCACTGGTTGTTCTGTCAATGGGGAAGTTTGTCCTGGCTAGGTGGTCGAGTGCAGCTCTATCCTTGCTAATTATATGGAAGTAGTCTTGACAGGAACTCTGAGGTGCTCTGTAGGATGGATTTATGCTGTTACTTTCTTCTTTGAATTTACCCAGTTGGCGATCCTCTCACAAACATATTGTTACGTCTCCGTTTGTTAATTGATTTTCCGTAACTTCGTTCCGACGAAACTTAAGCGACACAAGTTCTTTCTTGATAAAAACTGGTTTATTCTTTTAGAATACAACTTTACCGACACACTCAACTTCAACAATCGCGCTAAACAAACGCTATAACGACGAACGTGCTCAATAATACTTCTGACTGCAGTTCAATTACTCACTATCTACGCACACATTACATTAATTCTCGCGTCACGTTGTCCCCTCTTATATATACCAAACTACGCTATATCTAGCAAATACTAGAGCATTCGCCAAGATACGGGATAGTTCTAGAAACGTGGCGTCACTGTAGTCATGTGACTCGCTGACGCAACAATATTTTCAAAGATGATCATGTTGGATGACTTAAAATTTGGTTTGGATCGCCTATCCTTCTGGATTCTGTAAACCATATAATTGATCATTTGTAGTTTGGAGCTCGTCCTTTCTTATGCCAGAGATTGTACAGCCATATCATGTTACTTCAATAGAATCTAGTCTTATTACAATTAACATCATAGGGTCTTTTCATTTTACCATAAGCTGATTTAAGTATTCTTTCTCAGGTAAAGTCAAGTATGACATCGATGATGTTCTTTCATCTCTTTACATATTCTGTACACGACTTTCCTGAGTGACTATTATCTGGACAAGAAGAGTACAGAAGATTCACTAGCACTTTAAGTTCTCTCTCGAACGTCAGTAATGATGGTGTTACTAGTCGGTTCATGTGGTACTGTATGATAATTTATCAGTGTGTAGAAGATCTTGATTTCACATTTTCTGATGTTCATAGCCCTAATAATGAGATATTTATTCTTCAAATCGACGATAGTTCTTTCAACCATTAGTCCATTAGGACATGCTGGAGTTTTTCGTTCCATTATGATCCAGTCACTATATGTAAATTAATTTTAACAAGTCTTGTATGAGTATATCATTTCTCGGTGAAACAATAGCTACATGAAGTTTAACCTCTGGTGTAATTATTACCATGTATTGCATGGCCAGATAGTTAGGGTGCTCGCCTTTTCAGCCATGGGGTGTTATAATGTGATGGTCAATCCCACTTTTCATTGGTAAAAGAGTAGCCCAAGAGTTGGCGGTGGGTGGTGATGACTAGATGCCTTCCCTCTAGTATTTCACTGCTAAATTATGGAAGGCTAGCGCAGATACCATACCCTTGTGTCGCTTTACCAAACTTTCTTTTAAATTGTTCAATAAATTACTAGGCCCAGCATGGCCAGGTGGTTAGGGCACTTGTCTCGCAATCTGTAGGTCGTGGGTTCGAATCCCCATCCCACCAAACATGCTCGCCTTATCAGCCATTGAGGCATTATAATGTTACGTTCAATCCCACTATTCGTTGGTAAAAGAGTAGCTCAAGAGTTGACGGTGGGTGGTGATGACTAGCTGCCTTCCCTCTAGTCTTACACTGCTAAATTAGGGACGGCTAGCGCAGATAGCCCTCGTGTAGCTTTGCGCAAAATTCAAAAGAAAACAATTAAATTACTATCACGTTTTTTAATGTTCTGTCCCACTTTTAATATTCTATCTCTTGCTTCTTATTTTCTTTTTCTTTCTTCTTGTTTGTTCTTAAATATTCTGCATCTTCCTGTTTGTTCTTATTTCCATTGTTTTATCATATTTAGCTGGTTCTACATCTTATCCTGTGTTTTTGTGGTCATCTTGTATGAACGCTGAAGTTCAATCAAAGTTCTATTATATTTTTGCCACAATAATCCCACTTCTTACATCACTGTAGTAGCTTTTCTCTCGTTAGCGAGTTCTTTTAAATTATCTGGTGAAAATAATTCAACGTGCATTCCATGTGACCATATCAAATTATTTTATTTTCTTTTTTAACATTTCTTACAGGCTTTGTAAGTTGTACATCACGTTTACAAATGACTTACGTTTCAACAGAAATACCACGCTAACTGTACTACAAATAAGTATGACTCATTTACGTTTTCTCTTTTACTTCAGAGGTCGAGCATAGCCGGATGGTCAGAGCGCTTGAATTACAATCTGAGGGGGCGCGGATTCGAATTCTCCACCCCAAACATATTTGCTCTTTCATATTCACAGAAAAAGACAGCAGAAGGGAAAACTTTTTACCATTTGTTTGCTTTTTGCCTTTTTTAGTAATCTCCATCAAGGTAGAAAACTATGACAGAATGTAGTCTGAGGGATAGATTTTTGGTACAAGGTTTTTTAGTGGCTATATTTTCAATAACTTTATAAATCATATATATAGGAGAAGATTTTTTCAACATTTTATAGTTGAAAAATGGACACTTAAGAAAGTCTGGCCGATATACGTTATAAAATAAAAATGTACTTCTTGAAAACCTTCACATATTTAATATACTTAGCATTTGTATTCCACAAATACCTCAAAATCTCGTTTCTTGTTCAGAATAAATTCATGTATTATTATGGATTAATTCAAGAGTGCCTTAAATGCAGTGAAATTGGACGATAATGAAATGAAAAACATGATACCAAATTCAATGTTGTTATACAACCATCATTAATATAGCCTTGAATTTAAAAGATGTTCGTGTTTTTACCATAAATAAGATTTTTAAGCTAATTAAAATTTTATATCCCGTTTAAAGATACTCCTTCTGTGACAGGATAACCCCCTCCCAAGTGTTAAGTAATATTTGAACAGGTCTCAGAGACTTTGATAGTTTGGTACTATATGATCCATGCTTGGTAGGTTGAATTGACTTTATAGACGCCCTCTCATATCTCTGACTGGCTATAAAAATATCTGTGGTTCGTGTTCCTGTGTTATATTCACTGGTCTGTGAAAATCCTGTTTTAGCCATCTGGATAGAAAGCAATGCCCAAATTATATATATGGATCCTTTAGCTGCTTCTTGTTAACCTCTGTGCCAGTATATTTGGTACTGGTTCATATCATTACTTGGTTTATTGTTACAATTGATAACACAGACCTGCAGTGGTTTTATTGTCTTGAAATTTTTACATGTTCTACAGTAATTCTTGTCCGCTAAATCCGAAAATAATATCCATTTTTCTTCATCATGTACAGATTTGTCACAAAACGTCACATGTACTTTTACATAAGTGAATCATTTTCATTAAAATCGGGTCACATTTTGTTATGTTTAAAATGTTGTCAACCACTAGCTATAGATTTCTCTAGACCAATGGCGACGTGAGTCTTAACGATCGTTCTAGAACCCAAACATAATAACAAAAATGTTCATTGTGGTAAACGAAATAATAATTTGATCTAAGTAAGTTTTTTTTTCTTCCCGATTTGTAAAAAATACTTACGTGATAGAACAAAATTAATATTATTTTCGAAATCTGTGTACCTGAATTATGGAAAATCCTTTATTAAAACCAAAACTGCTTTTATGAAGTAAATTCACAGGCCTGTGTAATTTAGATTTCACAGATGTATCATGTTCCAGATCTGAATTAAATATTATATAAATTATAAGCTTTCTATTTTCATCGAAGTATACACATGCAACATTTTCATTCAATGAATGATCAGATCTTCTAGTTCTTTATAATGTATAAATCATTTAAATGATGCTTTATCTACGCTCATGGTAAGTCTTCAACTAAACAAATAATGGCAGAAATTAGTTTTTGTTTTGCCATAATGTGATACAACAGAACTTAGTAATCAACTTATAGATGCTTTAATACATTAAACCATTCTGCACTTGCATCAGCACTGCTAACATTACACTGGCACCAGTATCTAGGTGAATGGAACATATCTCACACAGTGGTGTAGTGCTAAATAAAGAAGTGAAGGAACGCGTTTTGAAAGTGTTAAGATGATCAGTATTTATTACGTTACCAATACATAAAAACACATATTTCAGAAATAGTAGCTGTAAAATGTAATTGTAATTGAAATCTACATTTGAAAATGTTACAATAAAAAATTAATTTTCTCTCACCTTTAACTTTTGAATACCTGGATAACTTATAAACAGAACTTCCAAACTTGGTCTATAGTGAGTTCCTTGGACTTGGCTGCTCTTGTTCGTGTATCAGTTGCTAAACGATGACACCTAAGCCATTTGTATCCACAATCGTCTGGTTTCCAGTTTTGAATCAGAGGGCCGTGAAGCTAGTGAACATGAGAACTGCATGGGATGATTTTTGAACACTCGAGAATTCAAATTTGATGGGATATGGTGCTCACAGTTGTTCAGAAAATTTCTGTATGCTGTGGTTGTTTTTGAAAATGACCCTCTGAAACGTTTACAAACGGACTCTATTTCCCTTTCTCCAAAGCCTGGATTTATCTCTGCTGGCCACTCATTGACTTCTAAGGTATGGAGCTCAGAAATTATGTTTGGAATGGAATTAGAAGTGCCTGGTTGTGACCCAGTTGGTTCACGAGAAGTTGGTGTGAATAACCGTTATTTCATATTGTTTATGATATTGGTTAAAAATTGATCATGATTGATTTAAGCAATCTTATTGTTCTCTGTCAGTGTTATTAATGAAACTTCATTTCCTTAATGTCATTCTCTGCTTCTAAAGCCTTTTTACCCTTATGTTCCTTCATTGCTTCTAAAAACCGTATGCTGCGACGAATTAACTTGTCTGCATAAACTATAGTAATATCCCTTTTCTGTAAGGCTTCTAAAGTGATTAACAAGAAGGCTAAGTTAGAAATATTAGCTAAACCAAAACGGGTCGTATTTATATTACTGGAAACTAAGCATTTATTGGTTAGTGGGTAAGTATGGTTAAATGGGAAACAGAATGTTCATAAGCTTTTATACACTTTTACACCTAATAACCACTAAATTCCGGAAGGTAACTAACATTCAAATACCAAACAAGTTTATTGGATTGGATCAGACTTTGTATACACCCATATTGTAAATATTTTCTCTCACTTTTATATAGTACTTTAGACAATGCTTGTTGCAATTACTGTACTACAAACACCGATAAAATCTATCCAACTGTGTTTTCGAAGCCGGGAAAAAGTCTAATGCTTAGAGTGGCGATTCATTCTTTTGTTTTCGAAAAGTTTCTACTTCAGCCGCTAACAGTAAAAGAAACATAGGAAACAGGTGTGAATATATTAGAAGTAGAAATTCTCCGGAGATTTACTTTAGAATTTTGTGGTTCATACTCAAAAGTCCCGACAGTTCTAATGATTTTGTTTCGTCGAGTTTCTAAGTCAGTTGCTAACAGCATAATAACTACAGAAAATAGGTATGAAAAATATAAGCTCTGACCATAAAATGGTTTGGAACTTTGTGATCAATATTAATAGAACTACACATTTTATTTTGCGTTTTGCAATATTTTATTTCATTATACTTTGATTACTTGCCTACAACCTGGATGAAATAGTTAAAGATTCTTAATTGTAGAGGTGGGCAAAACTTCACGAAGTTTGAGACTTGTAAGGTTGGATTCGTTAGAAATAGTGAAGTAAGGGCGTTTCAGCCAAAAAAAAAAAAAGTAGGGAGGGGGGAAGGGAATGCCGTTTATACACCACTTATCTCACATAAACCTACACTTGTAATCAACCAAGGCGCATTTTAATGCCTGAAATGACTCTGTACAGTCCTTGAGCAATTTAAAATGGAAATCGACTTTAGTTAACAGAAAGTGGTGCTGCTGGAATGAATATGTTGGCCAAGAAAGCTGTCAACTATTTTATTAATCCTAATATTAAATCTATCAGTACTTCTATTTAGCAAGATTGCAGATACTCTGACTTTATTTCATATGTTCAAAACTCTCCTGCTTTAATTTCAGACCTGCTTGTCTAAAATACTGAAAAACGATGCTCAGGTGTTTGGCAGCAACCTGAAGCATGCAACCAAACACCAAATGTATTTTTCAAGAATAAGATATTGTTTTTATTATAAACTGCTTAATGTGTGATCCATCAGCTGCGTTTTGAGTACCGAAAACAGTCTTAAATCTCCTTTTATTGTCTAACCAGGAGTAATAGAGGACAATAGTAGTCCATATGCATCTTCAGTTGTTTTAGTTCCTAAAAAGAATGGTTGTTTAAAGTTCGTGTAGGCTTTCAAAAGCTGAAAATGTGACTGTCAAATACATCTATCCATTACCTATAATCGAGGAAACCTTATATGGGTTAAGTAAAAGTAAATATGTTTTGTTTATGGACTTATAAAGTGGGCATTGGCAGGTAGAAGTAGAGAAAGAAGATATAGCAAAAATTGCATTTGTGTTACCTTCAGGCAAATACCAGTTTAACACAATGCCTTTTGGCTTATGCAATGCTCCTTCAACGCTTCCGAGATTAATGAATGTTGTACTATCCAGATTACAAGATTTGGAATGCTTTTGTTATTTAGGTAATGCCATAATGTTTGCCGCAAGTTTCAAGTTTCGTAGAACACTTAGAATGGTTAAGGCACATATTTGATAGATTGCAGAGAGCATATTTAAAGCTTAAGCCAGGTAAACGTTAATTATTGAAAACAGAAGTAGAATATTTAGGTCACGTAGTAACCGAAGATGATGTAAAACTCGACCCTAAAAACCTAGAGGTATGTGAAAACAATGTTTTAGCTTGGACCTTATAAATTTACAGAAGCTTCTTTCAAATAGTAAAATGAATGTTGTAAAGCTGTTAAACAAAAAATGAATTCAAAATATTCCAGTATTTTTAGATAAGCCATTGCATTTTTCTTACTTTCAGCAGTCCAATTGTCATTAAACATTTCAAAATTATCACCTACATACACAATAACGTCACACATATGAAGTAAGAATGTATGACCTGAACAGAACCTTTCCCAACCTTCAATATTCTCAACACAGCGTGTAATGCATGCATTGAGTAGTGGAAGACGTGATAAAGCTGCTTCATGCTGGATATCCTTTTGGTAAATTGTCTTTAATAGTTCCCAAGTTCAGGTGAAACTGAACATGAATTTATAATAGCAAGATTAAGTTAGTGATACATGCAATTAGTGTACAAGGCCTTGCATTGCATATCTTGAATTTGTTTTTGGACACCATATATTTCGCCAGCCATGATGGCTACTCCATCATATCATTGAACACAAAATTCATTTAGATTGGTTGGTTGCTTGGTGTTTTATGGCGCAAAGCAACGAGGTTATCTGCGCCAAACAACCGGTAAAAACTATAGTAAAATGTAAAAACACAGCGAGTTAAAACTAAAATATGTACAAAATTCGGATAAAAGATTTATATACAATTAAAAAATTTAAAATACAATCAAGTTGGACAGTATCACCATCGCCAATGACTCTGTCCAACGTCAGGGGTAAACTCTTACAAAGCACGTGTCTAAAATGGTACCACCACTCACGGTCGTAACGACGGCACGACAGTAAGATGTGAGCTATTGTGACTTGAGTGTTACAAAGGCTACTCATTGGTGGGTCAATACCAGAAAAGGAAAACAACGACTTAAAATCAGTGACCAATGGTAGCCTTGCCAGCACAACTTCTTCCTTCCAATCCTTCCAAGCAAGAAGGCCAAAGAGCAACAGAAGGTTTGATCTGGAAAAGCTTGTTATGACGTTGTTCATCCCAAGTCGACTGCCAACTGGCACGAAGCCACACCTTGAAGACAGGACCGTAGTCCATGTACGGGACAGGCACGGCCGTGATGGCACCAGAGTAGACGGACTTACTTGCAGTGTCAGCGAGCTCGTTCCCGTGAATACCGACTTGGCCAGGTATCCAGAAGAACTGGATGGAAACAGAAGATAGAGATAAATGGGCCAGTCGTTGTTGAATATCGACGAGAACAGGGTGAGAACTGACGTTAAGTGATTCTAGGGCCAGTAGAGAGCTAAGAGAATCACTGTAAATAGTACAACCACAGTACTGCATAGCTTCTACATGATACAGGGCAAGAGAAATAGCATACAACTTGGCAGTGAACACAGAAACTGTAGAGGGAATCCTGCAAACAACTACCGAGCCATAGCAAACCGTGGAAGAGCCCACAGAGTCACTCGCTTTTGAACCATCTGTGTAAATAAGAAGAGAAGAATGGCTCGAAAGATGTTCAGCAAAAAGAAGACGGTAATTCCAATCGGGAGTATCCGCCTTCCTCAGATGACTGAAGGAAAGGTCACAGGAAGGGATGGTAATAATCCATGGCAGAATGGGCTGATTATTGGGGACAGCAATGTCATCCAATGCTAGACCCAACTGAGCCAGTTTTGCCCAGATATGATGGCCAAAGAGCATGGCCCACCAAGGAAGAAAGACACAATCCCAGGTGGGATGCCGTGGTAAGAATCGAAGCTTGGTAGCATATTGTAAAGAAAGTTGCAAATGGCAGAGGTAAAGAAAAGCCCGGTGCAGAGCCAAAGCCCCAGATGGAGAATGGGGTCCAGCATCTTCAAGGCCGAGGTCCTGGCAGAACCATAGACCAAAGACCCATAGTCCAGTTTGGATCGAATCAGGGCACAATAGATCCTGAGCACAGAACATCGATCAACTCCCAAAGAGCTAGAAGAGAGGACACGGAGGATGTTCAGAGTCCTTGCACACTTGACACATAGCTACTTGATGTGCAGAATGAAGCTAAGCTTATGGGCAAAGATAAGCCCAAGAACTGTGCCTCAGGGACCACACTGAAACAGAGCTCGGGATCGGGGTGGAGACCCCATTGGTGACAAAAATGCATGCAAACAGTTTTGGAAAAATAAAAATGTAAAACCTTTTGCAGTGGTCCATGTCACCAAGCAATTGAGGGCAGTCTGGAGCTGCCACTCAATAAACCTCATGCTCAACGACTGATACCAGATGTGGAAGTCATTGACATAGAGCCCACTTGCAACAGTCAGTGGAAGATGAGCAGTGATAGCATTAATCTTAACACTAAAAAGTGTTTGAATGATCGTCCTGCATCTAGGGGCCAAAGAAGGACCCGAGTGGACACCAGAGGCTGGTACCCAAGGAGGTTGACCCAGGCAGTCACTGGAAGGAATAGTGGGGACAGAGATTGGAGTAGATGTAGACCAGTCAACTCTATTATCCATGGAGAGCAGGAGACCCCTCACATTGCATGAAAAAGACTCAGATGGAGGCAAGGAAAGGTCCGTCTGCACCCCCACTGTAGCAGTGGAGCATAGTACAGTGGCATATGTCTGCGATAGAGAAGGGAACAATAGTTTCCGAGCCTCAGGGTAAGAAATGTTATTAACAGTCTTCAAATGCTGTACCTCTTTCTCCTCCACACACTTAAAGCAAGACCTAAAGTAAGAGGGGTGGGAACCACTACAATTAACACAGTGAGGGTCCAATTCACACTCGTAAGCATTGTGGTCCTTGTCACCACAACAAGCACACATCACAGAACCACAACAAGATGTCTTCAAATGACTGAACTGCTGGCATCACAGAACCACGACAAGATGTCTTCAAATGACTGAACCGCTGGCACTGGAAACACTGGAGAGGGTTGGGAATATAGGGACATACCTTACAGTTCAAATAACCTGCCTTAACAGTGGCAAGTGGACGTGGCAATGAAAACATCAAAATCAGAACATAGGTCAGCACCATAAAAACCATCTTGACGAGAAACCAGCAAGGATCTCCGACTCAGGGATAGACTTTAAGTCCCTCTCAACAATAACTCATCATGAGGAATTCAAAGAAGTGTGGGGAGTAACCTCAATGGGTATATCCCCAATGGCCTTTGAATTCAAGAGCAGTTCACTGTGCTTTGCTGAAGATGTTTCAACCAAGATGTCTCCAGAATGGAGCTTCTTAACTGACTTTGGAGAACCAGCAAACCCCTGTAATGCAGTGAATGCAGAATCAGAAAGTGAGTAAAATCCACATTGTGGTGAAGACTGCTATTCAGAGTCTTCTAGGCGTGGTCGTTTACCAATTAGGAGAGTTTTTACATTTTATTATTTGAATTTGGGGGGTCCATAATAAAGGAGAAAGATTCAGTGCCCACTGACCCCACCCGCCATGGAGTTCTACGAGAGGACACACTACAATGTCAAGCAAGAACACTGAAGCAAGCCAGGGTTTCGTGAGCACTATACCCAAACACCAGCATCAGACACAATGTCCACAACACCCGTTGAGAATGTCCAACACTAGTACTCAGTTGACCCTAGCCAGATTGGACCAGCTGACTGACCCTGGGGGCACCCCAAAGCCACCCATCTACAGGAATTCAAGGCCAAAGTGGTGTATTGCAGTGCCCCAAATATCACTCAACCACCAGGATCCTTTCCTCTCCTTCACGGGTCACCACGCACGGCAAACACGTGGGTGGATGTTTAGATCCCAGAGGAAGTAACTGCAAATACAGAATATTCCCTGAGAGGTCCACTCACCAGATACAGGAATCCACGTCAAGGGGATTCGTTTAGAATTATTCAACATCAGTCAATAACTTTGTAATTGCACATACAATATCTGTTGCTCTGACCCTGTGTAGTGTTACAAAGCCAATATTTTCTTCCCTAATTTCACAGTTGTCACCTATAAAGAGGAGACATATTTGTAAATGTTCTTGTCAGTTGTGTTCTGAAGTAATTGAACTAGCCTGTGTGGACTTTGCTGAAAAAGAGACAATGATTTATAGCTATAGATACAACTGTGACAACCAACAGTATAACGAACATTTGTATATATGTTTGCTATTTTAATATATTATTTTAAACAAGTGGACTATGTTGATGTCGTTTATCATTGAAATTCGTCGCCAACAAATCACAGACACCTACTGTAAAGACTCTGACTTACAAGACCTGACAGTAGCATTATGGCTTCGGAATTACAATTACAAAATGTCAAGAGAAACCATTGCACGCGACTATTTCATGCGAAAGAATGCTAATACTTCATCATTAGAATGTAGACTATGTAGAAATCGTTAAATACCATTAGCAGCTGGTCTATAAGACTGTTTCATTCAGATAGTATTCATTAATTTAGTTTTGTGAGTGAATGTTTTATTATTGTTTAGTTTTTGCTATAATAACAGTTCAATAAGTGATATAAATAGCGTAATATCAGCAGGAAGCAGTAGACAGACATAAGCAGATAGATAATAGTAAAAGAGAATAAAATTGGCGTGAAGTTAAGTACCGTAGTTGTGATAGGCCTAACGTTAACATGTTACAGTGAAACTAACAGCAGGAAAGAAGATAAGAAAAATAATTTTATTCCGTCAAAGCGTGGTAATTGAATCAGCCTGAGTGCACTTTGACAAAAAAAAAGAGGATCTTCAAAATAAGGAAGACCAAACGATTACGGCAACTGCGCCGCAATTGTAAGCGAATCACAGAATACTAATGCGTTAGAAATAGAGAAGATAGTTCGGCTTTTCAACTGAAATTCTAAGGTAATTGAAGAAGCCTAAGAGGATATTTGACAAAAAGGAGAGAACTACATATATAGTATTTAGGATATGTCCATAATATCTATAGTGTTGAAGAATTTATTGTACATACATTAACTTGTTCTGAATATATATATATATATATTAATTTGAAAACAAGTGAAGTGCATGTTGTTTATTCATTGTTGAATTTATCACTGACAAGTCACAGACACCTACTGTAGAAGAATCCTAAACCCAACAACAACATAGTATATATTTGTATTATTAAGAAATATAACTAAAAGCTTTTCTATATGACAATTGGCAAAAGGAAAGTTATACATATTGTTACGACAGCAGAGGTCACGTGACGCTGGTAACACATAATGAGTATCTCGAACGTTCCTGAAGACTGGAGTGTTTGCTAGACATGCGCTCTTATAGTATATAAGTCGGCAAATAAAGTGACGGGATAAATAATTGAATTGCAGACAGAGAGATATAGAGACAGATAATCGAGTCAAGCAATAAGTAAAGTACGTCAATCGTTGTGAATTCTAGCGTGTGTTTAAGTGAAAGTGACTGTGGAAATTAAGTGTATTGCAAAGTTGTATTGAGAAAAAATAAACTAGTTTTATTTAAGAAAGGACTTGTGTCGTTGAAGTTTCTCGGGAAGAATTTCTACGGGAAATTAACAAACGAGCAGAGACGTAACAAACTGATGTCAGAAGTGGAATGGAAAAAAGAAAAGAAAAAGGAAACGAGAGGTGGCAAATCAAACTACAGCTTAGCAGATTTGATGGCAGCAATACAAGAACAGCAAAAGAAACAAGAAAAATGAGAAAATAAACAAGAAAAGAAACAAGAAGAGAGATTACAGCAGTGGCAAGAAAACCTGCAACAGTGGCAGCTGGAACAGCAAAATAAACAAGAGAGATTACAGCAGTTGTTGGAGGAAAAAGAAAAGAAACAAGAAGAACGAGAAATTAACCAAGAAAAGAGATTACAGCAGTGGAAAGAAAACATGCAACAGTGGCAGCTCGAACAGCAAAATAAACAAGAGAGATTACAGCAGTTGTTGGAGGAAAAAGAAAAGAAACAAGAAGAACGAGAAAAGAAACAAGAAAAGATACTACAGCAGTGGCAACTGGAACAAGAAAGAAAACAAGAAGTACAAATGGAAAAGCTTAGTAAATTTCAAAGTGAATTAAATACATTAAAGGATGATTTACTGTCTTTTACACAAGAAGGATACATTTACCATCGACTTAATAAGCCCCAGACAACGGCAAGTTCCTTCCAGACCCCGCAGCTAAACCCTAATGCAGACATCTTCAGTCCTGTTAGAAGTCACATCCCAGATATGAATGTCAGCAATAGGGGTGAACTAGTACGAAGGAAGCCACAGGAATTCGATGGGAAGGCACAGTGGGAAGCATATAGAGCACAATTTGAGCTCCTGGCAGAGATGAATGGATTAATAGAGGAGTAAAAAATAGTGTACCTGGCAATGAGCCTGAAGGGACAACCACTGGAAATACTTGGACAGTTGTCAGCAGACGATAGGCACAACTATAGAGCACTGGTAGCTGCTCTAGAATTCAGGTATGGAACCCAAAATCAGTCCGAAGTCTACAGGGCTAGGTTCAGGACTAGAGTCCGTGCTAAAGGAGAGAGCCTACAAGAGCTGACACAGGACTCGGAAAGTATGGCACACAAGGCCTACCCAACTGCACCACCCGATGTCCTCAAGCTGTAGCTGAGGGATCAGTTTGTAAACACCTTGGACCGTCTTCAACTGAAGATACAAATGAAGCAATCACACCACTCTACTATGCAGGATGCAATGGCCAGAGCTCTTGAATTCGAATCCTATGTTAAGTCCAGCACAGAGGTACCAAGGTTGGTACAGTCATCTGGATTCAAGGCCAGAAAATGTCAGCTTTCAGAGAGGTTTGAGGGACTTTGCTAGCACTGTAACAAACCTGGGCACAAGAAAGCTCAATGCTGGCAACTTCAACACAGGGAAGATGCTATAGCAGAAAAGTTGTTGGAACTGTGGAGAACAAGGGCATATGAGGAGCCAGTGTAAGAAGAATACAACCAATAAGTCAGGCTCGGGGAAAC
>NW_013666270.1:33030-39330 GCF_000517525.1 Limulus polyphemus
AATGTGGAAGAGCTACATGTTACCATTGAAGAAGAACTAAAAATAATGTAGTGGCATAAAAATATTTATAAACAAAGTTATGACTATATACTATAGATTTAAAAATATAACCGCGTGCCATTATTCTTAATTTTGGAATTTAGGTCAAATTAAAAATTAGAAAGATCTCAATTGGTGAAACATCGTGAAATAAAGTTTGATGTGTAAATCCGTAAAGTTGTTGTTAACAATTTAAACAAAATGGTTGTTTCGATGTAACACTATACTGCAAAGCAATATTAAATTTACCTGTAAATAATAAGAAATGGGATAATATGTTCATTGAACAGATTTTGCTCTACTTTAAAATTTATTAGACCACCCGTGACCCGTTGGGTCACCCACTATTCAGAGGTTATGAAGAATTCAAGCTAATTTCAATATTGTACCGAAATGAAGGTCTATTTCGAGATAATTTAAAGACATATTTCAATCCATTCGTGTTATTCATAACTGAAGAAAAGATATTTGATTGTTGACCGGGAGTAAAAGGAAAGACCATTTAATTTTTCAAAAAAGTGAAGTCAGAGTTTTCAGGTATTGTGATGAATTAGTTCATTATGTTATGGTCTTTCCTCTTAAACCTTCTACAAATAAGAAACAGAAACACTTTATTTTTTCTTCGAATTACTTTCCATAACCAAGTCACATTATTGAGAAATTCTTCAAGATCTTGTTTTTGTTATCTTACGCCTTTTAATGAAGATGGGAACATTGACGGGGAAATAGATTTGAACGAAGAAATTTCGTAAAGAACGCGAACGGTAGTGTGATGTAAAATTACTCATGCTAGAAATTTTCAAAAAAGTGATCCGAAAAACGGCGCTAACTCGGTAGCCCGTGGCTCGATTTTAACGAAACTTGTTTTATTCTGTTTGTATTCTTATTTCATTACAAATATGGCGCTATTGTGCGCCGTTTTTGCTGTATTTAATTACACACAAGCACACAAACAAACAATCTCAGAGTTTTAGTAGTAAATAGATTCATGCTAGCTTTTGGCTATATTACTGTTATCAGGCTAAACTGAATAAAAATTTCAACTAAGTAGATCTTATATAATTCAAACAGTAAACGCAAGCCTCACGAAAACATATCAGTTCGCTCTTTACTTAAAATTTACAAGTTTAAACGCCTAAGGCCAGCGAAAATAAGAAAACAATAAGCCTAAAATTTGTGATAAATGAATTTCCATTTCGGATTTAATTTTCAGAAGCGTGTAAAAACAACATTTCAAAAGTATCGTTTGTTTTTCACAAGTCACTTACACAAGAGGCCTTTTGTCAATGCGAGAGCACGTCAATTGTTTTTAAAATATTATACTACATATGTAGATAGTCTTTCAGAGTATTTTTTGTATTTCATCGTTCATCCTAACTGATGAGCTCAGATATTGAACAAAAAGAACCCTTTGAGTAGCTATTTGAGGAAAACAAAAGAAAGAACTATAAATTAAATGTGAAACCCAATCTATCATTCGATTAATACTTGTCACTGAGTTTACACAGGGTGTGGGGAATTCCATTCGTTATCAGTAACTCTAGACAAAAGCAAATCGAAAGAATAAAACAAAGTATAATATAGACTATGTAGTAGTAGAGTGTATATATACATAATGTGCGAGTAAAATGCATCTCAAAACATTATACAATAGATAGAAATGCTATTTTTTTACATGCCTTTGATTTTGAATAGGGAATGGACAAATGAAAGGGAATATGAAAAAAAGCAGCAACAAAAACTGCAGTTTACGTTTTATCTTAAATTTTAGGTGTAGAGTGTACACATTGACGAACTATAAAACAAAGAACAAACAGTACGAGATTCGTGAAAGAATTACAGAGAAAAATAACACAAATTAGATACGAGAAAGGAAATCCACAGAAAAACGGAATCTGTTTCGTAATTATTATAAATATCAGTTTACACACGATTATATGCGTATGTAAAATGCTTAAACAATATACACAATAATGATGATGGTAATATATTGCCATGCAAAGCATTCACTCCCTACCAATAATGTCACATTTTGATGAAATCAAATAATATAAATAAGTTTTTATTCAAACTCTAATGATCAAACTTAATACTATTACTCGTGAAGGAAGTTGAATGTCAGTAAAACCTGCAAAGAAAAAATATAAATTGAAATTTGCCGATTGTATAAATATTCAGACCCCAAAGTCAGTACTTGTTGGAAGCACCTTTGGCAGTAATTATTGTTGTGAGTAGTTTTGAATAGATCTCTACCAGCTTTGCACAATGAAATGGTGTAATGTTTGTCCATTCTTTCTCGTAAAATTGCTCCAATTCTGACAAGTTCGTTGGAGATCGTTGATGGACTGCAATATTCAAGTCTCGCCATCAGTTTTCCATTGGATTCAAGTCAGGACTTTGACAGGGGCACTCCAGGACATTCATTTTTTTCTTTTGATACCACTCCAGTGTGGCTTTGATCTTGTACTTCGGTCATTGTCCTGCTGAAATGTGAATTTTCGACCCAGTTTTAGATTATTGGCTGACTCAAGTAGCTCTCCTCTAGGTTTCACCTGACTTTGCACCATCCATCTCTCCCCCCTCAAATCCTAACAATCTTACCAGTCCCTGTTGATGAGAAGTATCTCCATAACATGATGCTGCCACCATCATCCTTAATAGTTGGGATGGTGTGCTATCTTTGGCTTGCACCAGGCATAATGCTTTGAATTTAGACCAAAAAGCTAAATTTTTCTCTTGTCTGACCACAAAGCCTTTTGCTACATACCTGCAATATCATTTGCATCCTTTGTGTGAATGCATAAAAATGAAAGTGACATCCCATGGAGAAAACTTTGTAAATCCCACCAAACTAGTATTAAACTTAAAACTGTAAAACCATCCCTACGGAAAAAGAAGGTAAGTAATGGTGAAGGTTAACAGTTAGAGATTCATGTGGGTTTTATACAATGATAGATTCAGTTACAGAAACAACACAATAGTAAGCAATAAAAGCATGGTGGTGAAAGTGAAAAGTTATAAAATATTTGAACTTTTAAAGTTAATAAACATTAGGTGGAATTATACATGTCATAAAAAAACACATTAAATCCAAACCTTCCACCAAGAATATATATGCATATACATATGTAGATAAATGGATTTAAACAAAAGTGGAAGGTAAGCTGTATGTGTGTTAGAACCAATTGCATTGTCGACCTCATTTCTTCCCACTGGAACCTAGCACTATTTACATGAAAACAAAATGCTAGGAAGAAGAATGGGGCTGGGTTAAAGAGTAACATGTGTTTACCAGTTATCTTGTAGGGACAACAAAGGACAACGTGGCTCCAGGTGTTGGTCAATTAGAAACCATATGAAGCTTCGGGAGTGGGAAGTTCTCCGATTCTAGGGGTACATGTTCTACGGGTTATATAGGAGATATAATTTCATACAAAGCCCATATTAATGTCCTATTACTAATACATTGCATTATAATTCCTGGTTGTAACCTTGCATTATGACCCCTGTTAACCTACACACTTGCATAAACCTTTCACCAGATAGAAGTCATCTGACTAGGAATTTGAATATGAAATTTCAGTATTTGAGGTTAAGGTTTCACCATGGTCATTCTCTCTCTGTTTGACTAGCTTGTGATTATGTGGCCTGTTTTTGTGAATCATTATCTATTCAAAGCCTTGTTACTGTGGACTTTACCTAAGAAGAAAGCCATTACCTCCAAGACACCCAAGATTTCCTATACAGTGAGGACATATATGAAGTTTCATTACTTGCTGATGCAATGAACATGGGAGAGCTCACCATATCTGTTTGGTTGGTCCCATAATCTTTAGGGGCCATTACAACCCCATTAGCATTGGTAGGTCCCAGTAAAGAAGGGAACTCACCATAAACTGTCATTCCATTAATCTTAGAGAAGCTGAGTCTTCAGGCCTTTCAATAGCTCTTTATGGTTCCCCTGTTGACACTGCCCAAGAAGATGATGGAGCTGTAGAAGAAGAAATTGGTCCTGCCAATCAGATGCCTCATCAGAGTCTGTGTCATCCCTACTCAGTGACAGTGCAAATTGTTCTCACCTCCAATGGGTGCATACATTACAAAGTTCAAGAAAACCTTTCTGGAGCTCAGATTCTCTTAAGGGCCACTACAATGTTGGCAGTTATCGATACAAGCCAAATGGTTCATTGACCTACTCCACATCCATCAACGTCAGCATGAGTCTAAGCAATCAATGAGGGTACTTCGACCTTGAGGCGAGGACTTTCCACTTCTGAAAAGAGAAGCTTGAATGCATTGGCAGCCATTGAGACTCCATTGGCAAAGAGACTCAAGGAATATGCCCATAATTTGTTGAAGGTGAAGTTCCCAAAAAAACAACAAAGGTGATCATGAACAACCCCCATACTAGAGCAGATTCAGTGCTAAAAAGGAACTTCAGGTAATGATCATCAGCTGGACTGAGGTTTGGGTTCTCTAACAATTAAGAGAAGGATCAGTTGTGGTGGAGGGTAATACTTTCAATGCAGTTTGAGGAAGAAGTGTCCTACTTATGGGCGAAGCTGGCCAATACTAAGAGGGAAGACCTCAAGACCACTACATTACTCAAGTGCAAAACAACAACACTACATTAGATAAGCACAAAACAACAACATTTTAGGCATATCTGCTGGTGAGTATCATGATATAAAAGACTGTTTAGCTTAGATATTATTGATAAATTTATTTTATGAGTGAATATTTCATTATTGTTTAGTTTATGTTATAATAAGAGTTAAAAGCAGACAATTGTAGGAAGTTGTGTTTATGATTAATTGATGTTGATACTGTCGAACGGTCGTATGCAATACATTGACATCAAGAATATAGAGATTTCTAGAAGACGGGCAGACGATTAAGTGATAAACATATAAATAGTGTGAGACGAGTAGAAACAGCATACAGACAATAGCTGAAGAGAGTCAAGTTACAGTAGAAGTGATAGGCTTAACGATTAACATAGGCCTAATGTTTAATATTTTAGAGTAAGACTAGCAGAAGAAAAGGAGTCCAAAATAATCATCTATTCTGCCGAAGCGTAGTTCTGAAGTAATTGAATCAGCCTGAGTGCACTTAGACAAAAGAAATAGAGCAGTGGCGTAGCAAGAGGGGGCAAGGGGCAGTCGCCCCCGGGCGCAGGTGTAAAAGGGCGCAAAATTTCCGCTGGCCTATAATGCCTATTAATTAATAATTATGCCCTCCCCTAGGATATAGCGCAAGTGCCCTACGTTAAGTAAATACGACACAGTGTTACATTATTTGTGTTTATTACGCTAGCAGTTTTGACTTTTAAAAGATGCTTACTGAAATACAGTAAGACCGAGCTGACGTACAGAAGTAAATTACACTATTCCATTTTTCATCTGTAGATCAAATACAAGTCCTAGAGTACAACTTACAAGTAAGTGTATGTTCAACAAAAAAGAAAATACAAGATTGATGTAACATATTAACTGGTGTGCAAGATTGGCAATGTATGCAACAGGCAAGGCCTAGATCTAGATCTAGTAAACATTATAGACCTAATGTAGTGGTTTGTAATTGTATTGGCTGATTGTAAGTCATGTCTTACACCAACTAAAGTACTAGACTTTAGGTCTAATTGTAGTTATAACTTTATTTCTATACCTTAGGTCCATCATCATAGAAACTGTAGCCTATATTATAGGCATACTTAGACTTGTACTAACTATTAAACTAGGAATTGCACTGGGAAAGATCTAATGACTAAGGTAATAGATCTAGATGTAGCATTTGTTGTAAACGTTAGGCCTAATAAATCTAAATCTAGTGTTACGTCTCTGGTCGTTTGTTAATTTTTGGTATAAATTCTTCCCGAGGAACTTCAGCGATACAAATCCTTTCTTAAATAAAACTAGTTTATTCTTTCTCAATACACTTTGCAATACACAGAATTTCCATGGTCAATTTAACATAAACACACGCTATAATTCACAACGATTCACGCACTTTACTTATGGTCACTAGCGCTCACTTGACTCAATTATCTGTCTCTATATCTGTCTATCTGCCATTATTATCTCCGCTTTATTTGCCGGGCTTATATATTAAAATAGAGGGCGTCTGGCAAACACTCGAGCCTTCATGATCCTTCTAGAAACTCCTCACGTGTTACCAGTGTCACTTGACTTCTGCTGTCGTAACACTAGAATTGCTGACGCAGGGTTATATCTAGATCTGGGTAGATTCAATACAAGGTGC
>NW_013666270.1:40258-42320 GCF_000517525.1 Limulus polyphemus
GCATCTGTTCCTTTTGATGGCAGCTCAGAGATCCAAGTGCAACATTGTGAACATGCTATTTCATTTGAAAAATAAAACAATGAAGAAACTGTTCTCTGTCATGTTCAAAGCTAAAATAATAATAAACAAGAGGATTCCACTTTGTCAGAAACAAATCTACAGAATAGTGTTGCTAAGCTAAAAGAGGATGACCTAATAAATATTTTAACACACAGGGATATTGGATTTATGAAGTTCGATACAACAGGCTCAGCAGTTGTAACACATACACATTGTACTGGTATTGCTAAAGTTGAAGCATATGAATTTCAACATAAAAAAGGTCCATTTGATTCCAAAGATGAGCGTTCTATGACTGCATTTTGGTTCAAGTGACGCTTTCTGAATGGACTAGAGGTCAATCGTTCCTGGTTGGTGTATTCACCTCTACATAAAGCAGCGTACTGCTTTTGTTGTCTTCTTTTTTCATCTACTTGAATGACATCCAATAGTCGGTCGGCTTTCAAAACACAGAGTAGATTCTCTGAGTGGAAAAGTTAAATGCCCATGAAAATAGTGACAGTCATTGTGAGCCATTTGCTGCTTGGAAAGAAATTGAGCACTGAATTCGTCTTCAAAGTGGCTTTGATGAAGAGCTGCAAAGGCAAATTCAGTAAGAAAAAATAAATGGAGGGATGTACTGCGATGGTTGCTGGATTGTACACAACATTTAGCTTCTCAGAATCTTGCATTTCGTTGTCATACTGAGGACATAACCTCAAACGAAAACTCTGGAAATTTCTTGTCACTTTTGCAGTTATTAGCAAAGTATGATCCAGTAATGAGAGAGCATTTAGAGCGTGTTAAAAACAAGCAAACGTCAACATCTTATCTTTCTCCTGAAATCCAAAATGAGTATAAATCTTATGGCTTCACATGTGCGAAATTATTGTTTGTCAGCAATTCGTAGAAACAAATACTATGGTATTGTATTTGATTCCACACCTGATTTAGCCATTGTGAGCATTTGGCTCAAGTGATTCGGTTTGTTAACATTAACTTTAAGACAAGAAAAGTAGAAGTCAAAGAGTCATTTATTGACTTTATGCAGATAAAGGAAAAGATGCTGCCAATATTGAGAAAACAGTAAGCACAAAATTAGAAGCAGGTGGAATTTTATTGAGTGATTGTTGTTCACAATGTTATGATAATGCTGCTGTAATGTCAGGTCATCTGTCAGGCGTTCAACAAAGAATTCTGAACAAAAATCCAAAAGCAGTGTTCATAAACTGTGACAACCATAGTTTGAACTTAGCATGTCTTGATGCTGCAAGTCAGGAAACAACAGATATTACCTTTTTTGGTATAATTGAAGCCATTTATAATTTCTTTGCTCATTCATCAACTCGATGGGACGAACTGCAGCTTAAGATCTCTGTCAAGCGTGAATCAGAAACACGGTAGAGTGCAAGAGAAAAGGCAGTAAAAGTTGTACATGAAAAACTGAATCAATTGTTAGGACTGTCAGAGCAATTAAGTAAGAATGGCAAAACGGCTGAAACAAAATGTGGTGCTCATAATATTCTGCAACACATACTTACATTTTATTTTCTTGTACTTTTGCATTTTTGGAGATATCTTTTATCATATATCAATCGAGTGCAGAAACGTCTTCAGGACCCAAAAATGAATTTAAGAGAAGCAGCCGCTGATCGTGATTCTTTGAAAGAGAAATTGATAGAATCACGTGAAAAGTCCTGTCAAGAAGCACTTAAAGTGGACAAGAATCAATGTGAAACATGGGGATTGACCAGTGAAAAAAGAAAAATACGTCGTAAACGAATGCCAGGTGAAAATGCAGCTGATGCTGGATTGACTGCTGAACAAGAAATTTATGGCATCATGAAGGATGTTATTGATCGTTTGATTACAGAAATAATAGGAAGATTTTCTCGCTTACTAGATTTAGATTCACGGTTTGTATTTCTACTAGATGTGCAAAAAAATGTTCTGACTTAGACAAAGAGCTATCCAGGTGATATGAATGGACCAGAATTGTATAGAGAAATTAAAGACTGTAGAA
>NW_013666270.1:42756-44360 GCF_000517525.1 Limulus polyphemus
GTTTTATAATCCATGTACACCAGAAGTGACTGGATTCTCATATAAAAGATAAGTTTCAAAACTAGGGATATAACAAAAATTTATTCTCCAATCTTGAAAGCTTACTCTAGGTATGTGACTTTGAACAATACTGGATGACATAAATATCAAAATGGTTTACAAATTATGTAAGTACACGTAGTAGACTATACTTAATTAGTTCCAGGTTTACAGTTGTGATATCGTGAGATGTTATATTGTGACTTTATTTTAGGCCTGTGTAAGGTGGTAATTAATTTTTTATGTTATTGTCATTAAGTGGGTAATGAGTCACAAAACAAATAACCAAAACATTTCAGAGGTGGGGACGCAAAAAGTGTCTGTGCCCCCGGGTGCTGAGAACCCTTGCTACGCCACTGGAATAGAGAATAGTTTGAAGAAAGAGGAGCAAATGATTACGGTAACTCGCGCCATGATTATAAGTGAATCACACACAGAATAATAGTGCAATACTAATAGAGAAAATAGTTCGGCTTGTCAACTGAAATTCTAAAGCAATTGAATAGGAAGTGGATATTTGATAAGAAGAGAGAACTACATATATAGTATTTATGATATGGCCATAATATCTATAGTGTGAAGAATATGTTGTACATATGTGCCACCACGTGAAGTGTGTGCTATTCATTTATCATTAAATTTATCGCTAACAAGTCCCAGACACCTACTGTAGAGGAATCCTAAGCCCAACAACAACATAGTATATATTTAGACTATTAAGAAATATAAGTAAAAGCCTTTTATTTTGACAATTGGCGACCATACAATAGCTATAAATTCTGGCAGTGGGGTTAAAGTGAGGAGGAATAAAACCTCAGCAGGTTCTTGATGAAATATATCTTTTTACTTTTCATTAACATAACTTATAAGGGTTTACCTTCCACTTTTGTGTCAACTCTATATTTCTCAGTTATGTATATGCATATATATTTTTGGCTTGAATTTAATTTGTTTATTTCTTTATGACAAAGGTTAGTCTACCTAGTATTTATCAACTTCAAAGGTACAAATCTTATATATTTTGTTACCTTTGTTATTGATTTCATAGTACATCAACCTGCAAACCATTGTTTGAAAAAAGTTTAATTTTTCATTAACTTAAAAGTATTGTTACGTCTCTGGTCGTTTGTTAATTACTCGTAAAAATTCTTTCTGAAGAACTTCAGCGATACAAATTCTTTCTCAAATAAAACTAGTTTATTCTATTCAACTTTGCAATACACTTAATTTCCACAGTCACTTTAACTTAAACACACACTATAATTCTCACCGAACGATTCACACGCTTTACTTACTACCTCGCTTGACTCAATTGTCCGTCTGTATCTTCAATCTCTCTGTCTGCTATCCCAGTTCCGATTGATTGTCGGGCTTATATATTAGAATACAGCACACCTAGCAAACTTCTAGATACTCATTACATGTTACCAGCGTCACGTGACTTCCGCTGTCTTAACACTGCCCCTTCCTTAGCATTGTTCGTCCCGAACAATAGCCACTTACATTAAACCAATAGATAATTAACAATAACTTAATTAAATGTACTGGTCCAATTGTGCCCAATA
>NW_013666270.1:45134-47169 GCF_000517525.1 Limulus polyphemus
GAAGGATCTGGAAGCTTTAAAAGTGGAGCAGAGACCAATTTTTCCTTCCACGTCATGAAAGAATGCTGGCAAGAAACTGTCCATTCAAACTTCTGGCCTTTTTTAGTCAAATCATGTAGTAGAGCAGCTATAGTTGCAAAGTCCTTCACAAACTTCCGGTAATACGTACAGAGTCCCAAGAAACTTCTCTTTTTCTTCTTTTTTTTTTAATCCCACTTCTGACACCAATTTGTTACGCCTCCAGTCGTTAGTTAATTTTCCGTAAATTCGTTCCGACGAAATTTTAGCGACACAAGTCCTTTCTTAAATAAAACTGGTTTATTCTTTCTGAATATAACTTTGTGATACACTTAATTACAACAGTCGTGCTATAACTCTCAACGAACGTCTCACGTGCTCGACTTCAACAATATTCTGTCCGCATACATTCAATTACTTAACATAGAATGCAAGTACACACACACATAAAGACAAATGATCTTTAAAATATTAATAAAAACTTCTATATTGCAAAAAGTTGAACACAAACTAAAATATAACTAAAGAAACAAAAATAGGACTTAAATACAACTTACCTATGCCCTTTAGAAGGAGTTAATCTAACAGACTATGAAGAATACATCACGATATGAAACCAAAGAACTAACAACAAATAAAAACCTTAAACAAAAATATTCTGCTACCTTTAGGAGAGGACAGTCTAACAGACCATGATTTATTGATTATATGTACATACTCAAAAAATTAACACTCTTTAACTACGATTTGAAACATAATCAAAAAAAATATTGAAATGTGATTAAATACACAATGAAGTGCATTACAAATATATAAAAAGAGATTCTCATTATCTAAAAAAATACACATACACGCACACACACACACACATATATAAATAATAAGCTTCTTTTCAATCAACAAAAATGACAAAATAAGATACTGTTACGACAGCGGAAGGCACGTGACGCTGGTAACACGTAATAAGTATCTAGAAGGTTAGTGAATGCTCGAGTGTTTGCTAGATGTGCTGTATTCTAACATATAAACCCGACAATCAATCGGAACTGGGATAGCAGACAGAGAGATTGAAGATATAGACGGACAATTGAGTCAAGCGAGGTAGTAAGTAAAGCGCGTGAATCGTTCCTTGAGAATTATAGCGTGTGTTTAAATTAAAGTAACTGTGGAAATTAAGTGTATTGCAAAGTTGAATAGAATAAACTAGTTTTATTTGAGAAAGAACTTGTATCGCTGAAGTTCTTCAGAAAGAATTTTTACAAATAATTAACATACGACCAGAGACATAACAAATTGGTGTCAGGAGTTGGATGGAAAATAAAAATAAAAAAAAGAAGAAGATGGGAACGAGAGGTGAAAAATCAAACTACAGCTTAGCAGATTTGATGGCAGCAATACAAGAACAGCAAAAGAAACAAGAAGAGAGGCAACAGCAGTTGCAAGAAAACCTGCAACAGTGGCAGCTCGAACAGCAAAATAAACAAGAAGAGAGACAACAGCAGTTGCAAGAAAACCTCCAACAGTGGCAGCTCGAACAGCAAAATAAACAAAAAGCGAGATTACAGCAGTTGTTGGAGGAATAAGAAAAGAAACAAGAAGAACGAGAAAATAAACAAGAAGAGAGATTACAGCAGTTGTTGGAAGAAAAGAAACAAGAAGAATGAGAAAATAAACAGGAAGAGAGACTACAGCAGTGGTTGGAGGAGAAAGAAAATGAACAAGAAGAGAGACTATGGTAGTGGTTGGAGGAGAAAGAAAATGAACAAGAAGAGAGACTACAGCAGTGGATGGAGGAGAAAGAAAATAAACAAGAAGAAAGGCTCCAACAAATGAGAGAAAGCCAAAGTACACAAATGGAAAACATTGGTAAATTTTGAAGCGAATTAAATACATTAAAGGATGATTTATTGTCTTTTACACAAGAAGGATACATTTACCATCGATTTAATAAGCTCACATAATGGCAAACCCCTTCTAGACCCCGCAGCTAAACCCTAATGCAGACATCTTCAGTCCT
>NW_013666270.1:47768-48468 GCF_000517525.1 Limulus polyphemus
GGACAGTTTCTTGGCAGCATGCTTTTAAAACATTGAAAGAAAAATTGGCCTCACCACCACTTTTTAAGCTTCCAAATCCTTCACTGCCGTACATTCTGGATTGTGATGCTAGTAATTTCGGTATTGGAGGAGTGTTGTCTCAGAAAGTGGGTGAAAACGAACATGTGGTGGCCTACTTCAGTAGGGTCCTGAGTAGACCAGAGAGGAACTATTGTGTAACACGGAGGTAACTCCTTGCTATAGTAAAAAGACATATTTCCATCCTTACTTCTATGGGGCTAGCTTCACCATCAGGACAGACCATGCTGCATTACGCTGGTTAAGATCATTATAGAACCCAGAGGGACAACTGGCACGTTGGATCGGAAAGATAGATCAGTATAATTATGATATTGAATACAGAGAAGGAAAATCTCATGGAAATGCTGATGGACTGAGCCGAAGACCCTGCAAAAATTACTGCAGACATTGCTGCAAAAGAGAGGTTGAACTAACCAGGTGCCATCCAGCTGAAGTCAAAGTGACTGAAGGAGTTGATGATGGTGGAGTGGAACCAGGTATAGATATTAAAGCAGAACAGGAGAAAGGTCAAGATTTGAGGCCAATAATTGATTTTCTAAAAGCAAGTGTTTTGCGCCCTGCTTGGGAGAAGGTTGAAGCTTGAAGATGGTATTCTTCTCCGGAGATGGGAAAGTGACGA
>NW_013666270.1:48941-51844 GCF_000517525.1 Limulus polyphemus
GGGAAGTTATGCTGCGTCAATCCCATGATACTGTAACAGGAGGACATCTCGGAGTTAAGAAAACATTGAGTCACCTGCGACACAGATTTTACTGGATAGGTATGAGACAAGATGTGAAAAAATGGTGCAGAACATGCAGTACATGTTGTGCTAAAACGGGACCCAAGCATAAGTGACGTGCTCCAATGAAGTTATATCAAGTTGGTGCATAACACTAGTCATTATGGGTAAAATCCGACATTTACTATTAAGTAAGAAGTATGGGTTTGATACAGCTCTATTTTGGTTTTAACATAAATCGATAAATGGAAAGATATCTTGAGAGACAACAGTTGCTGATTAATTCACAGATTTGGTAGAAAGTGTCACTACAGTGTCTACACAAGTATTCTAGCTATTTTTTGTGTTTTCATTAAATAATATATTTTGTTTTACATTTTACATCACGTGACCAGACTGTTTATATTCTTAGCTTAAAACTTAGTCATTTATTTAAATTCAGATTAATTCTTACTTTTCTCATTAACCCACTCTTTATAAAGAGGACTTATCCAATACTCTTGTGGAAATCAGTTTTACCCGAGAATTTTGTAAAACCGTGGAATACTACTTAGGTACATGGGGACACTGTGACTTCCTTTCCAAGATACACTCATTCAGTCCACTGTAACTTGGAGTGGTATGGCTGATGTCGGATTACTCTATCATAGAACATAAGTTCGCCAATTGCACAGGAAACACTGATTGACAAACTCTGTTGTACACTCATCCCAATAATGCCAATGTAAGAATCGAAATTGGTGATGATTACCTTCATTCTGTAATCAAAGCCACTCTAGACATAGTCAGAGCATGACTTCTCTATTCATGGCTAGTTTATCTTCATTCACCAGAATAAAATGTGTGTAACTTGCCTGAATTATGGTTTTTCTAGGAGGATTTGATACACAACAAGACCTACCAGGGTAATGGCTACTTTTATATCAGTCAGGAGCTCTATCTGTCACCCTTGTACTCCAACAGGCACATACCTAGATCTAATCTGAGAGAACTGGCCTCACAACCATAATGTTAAATTTAAGTTTTCATTGCATTCTCCCAAGCTGGTGGCCAGGCCTGTCTTTCACTCTTCTAGATTCCTGGAGCTGTAGTTACTGCCTGATGTTGGCTCTCACGCACCTATTGCATTTTCAGTTGGCAGAGATAATGAGTAATTGAATGTATGCGGACAGAATATTGTTAAAGTCGAGCACGTGAGACGTTCGTTGAGAATTATAGCGCGACTGTTGAAATTAAGTGTATCGTAAAGTTGTATTCGGAAAGAATAAACCAGTTTTATTTAAGAAAGGACTTGTGTCGCTAAAGTTTCGTCGGAACGGATTTACGGAAAATTAACTAACGAACGGAGACGTAACAGTATTTTGAGTAAATATGTTTGTATAATGAAACTGACACCAACTTCCCTAGCGGTGACGTACAGATACTATTAATGTAGCAGAAAATTGTGTAAGTTAATGATCATATGAGATGTATTCTGGTGGCCACTAAGTGAGAGAGTTTGTTTTGTTTTGAATTTCGCGCAAAGCTATACGAGGGTTATCTGCGCTAGCCATCCTTAATTTAGCCGTGAAAGACTAGAGGGAAGGCAACTAGAGATCACCCCCCATCGCCAACTCTTGGACTACTCTTTTACCAACGAATAGTTGATTGTCACATTATAAGGCCCCATGGCTGAAAGGGCGACCATATTTAGTGGGATGGGGATTCGAACCCGTGACCTTCAGATTGCTAGTCAAGCCTCCTAACCACCCGTGAGAGAGAGAATCACGAGATAGTTAATTAATTATTGCTGTTTATCACTCAACATTGTTATTAATATTGAAAGGGATTTTTTTGGAAAATTGTGTTTGCTGTATTTATTTTTTTTTTTTTGGAATTAGGTTTTTATTCCTTTCTGGTTCTTTTTGTGATTCCATTAGCCCGGCATGGCCAGGTGGTTAGGGCGCTCGACTTGCAATCTGAAGGTCGCTGGTTCAAATCCCCGTCCCACCAAATATGCTCGCCCTTTCAGCCGTGGGAGTGTTATAATGCGACGCTCAATACCACTATTCGTTGGGAGCCCAAGAGTTGGCGGTGGGTGGTGATGATTAGTTGCTTACCTTCTAGTCTTAAACTGCTAAATTACGGACGGCTAGCGCAGATAGCTCTCGTGTAGATTTGCGCAAAATTCAAACCAAACCTCAAACCGGATTCCATTATTTGAAATAATATTGATATTTATGATATATTGTTTATTAACATTTGTGTAAAGTCCCGGCTATACACATGTTTATTAACTGTGTTTTGGTAAGTGTTGAATTTATTTCTAAGTGTTGTTATTGTTGAATAAATTATTTTATTGTTGTTGAACCCTGATTTAGACGTTACAGTTTATGTATATTTTATTATTGATATAACAGAGGTAACAATATTCGTCAACCTAGCGGTTGTGTCTGTAGTTAAAGAAAATAAATGACAAAACAAAAACGTGTCTATAAAGAAAAAATGTTTGTTAATAAAGATATACTGTATTTTTAGAACTTATTACAGTACCCATTCAATGTATAATCATTTTTTAAGTAAATTGAATCCTACATAGATGAAAGAATAGTCAATAAATTACTTAAATTTGCATATTATATTAAGGTCTTGGGTGTTGCTAGCTGAGAAGAAGATGCTGCTGATTTACAAAAGGATTTGGATCATTCAGTGAATTGGGCAAATAAATGACAGATTCGTTTAATTATAATGCACGTGGGTTATCATAATTTGAATTATAAGTATTGGATGGGAATAACTTTAATAGTGTTATTAAGGAAAGGGATATTGGTGTAATAGTCGATCAGTTTCTAAAGCCATCCAAG
>NW_013666270.1:51854-52842 GCF_000517525.1 Limulus polyphemus
ATCTACAGAAATATCGAATACAAGTTTAAAGAGGATATAATTTCATTGTACAGTTCACTGGTTATGCCACATTAGGAATGCTGTGTTTAGTCTTGGGCTCCTTACCTTAGGAAAGACATTGAATTGTTGGAAGGGCTACTAGAATGACGCCTCAGATGGAGGGGTTGTCATACAAAGAGAGGCTGAAATATCTCAAATTATTATCTCTAAAAAAAAAGAGTTATGTGGGATCTTATTGAGGTGTTTAGGATTTTAAAGGGAACTGACAGTATTGATGCATCATCTTTTTTCAAATTTAACAGTGAGAATAGTAAGACTAGGGGACACAAATATATATTTTGGCAAGGTAGGAGTCATTTTCAGCAAAGACAGTTTCATTTTTCTAACAGGGTGGTTGGTCTTTGGAGGCGGTAAATTTAAGTGAGTTTAAGAAAAAGCTTGATACGCAAATGAATGATAAAGACTGGCTGTAAGATATTTAAAAAATTATCTTAATTTAGTTTAGAGGCTGGAACAGCTGAGATGGACTAATAGGTCTCATGTTGTCCCAAAACATTAACATTGTTAAACATTATGTTAGTTTGAAAGAAGTTTTTTGTTCTTTAACTCTTTCTGGACTTTGCATTTGGACCATGAACTATAATAAACTAGGAGTGATTCAGGATGTGTTAAGAAGAAGTTATTTTTTAAATGCATAGATTTCAAGATGCACTTATGATTTGTGACTGTGTTGACGAATATGATGCATTGCTATTTTTAGTTTCATATTCAAACATACTGTTACGACTGCGGAATTCACGTGACCGTGGTAACACGTAATGAGTATCTAGAACGTTCGTGAAGGCTCGAGTGTTTGTCAGACGCCCTCTATTTTGTATATATATGACCGGCAAGAAGGGCCGAGAGAGAGAGATATAGAGAAAGAAAATCGCGTCAAGCCGTAAGTAAAATGCGTGAATCGTTGTGAATTCTAGCGTGTGTTTAAGTT
>NW_013666270.1:53638-56199 GCF_000517525.1 Limulus polyphemus
GTATTTCTTTCTCAATAGATATCTTGAAAAGGATCCTTTATGATATCTTATATGACGCTACATAATCACACCAGGATCTTATGCCAAGGATTCAGTAAATATAGAATGCACAAAATTCAATACATCTTACAAGATTCTTTTGTAAGCAATATATTTTTTAACATTTTTGTAGCGTTGTTCTTTCATTGGCGGGTTCTTTTAAATTATTTGGGAAAAATAATTTAACTTTCAGTCCACATAACGATAATAAATTACTTTCTTTCTTTCTTTAACGTTTCTACCAACTTTAACACCTATACACTGCTGTGAATTATTGTAGGCCTACATTGCAAATGATGTTAACTAATGTGAAACAAATTAACTTATTTGTACAAAGTAACCGCAGTAAGTAACGCACTGAATGTTCACTCTCTATCTTGAAAATCACTACACACTTCACAATTAGTTCGTATTTACAATCTAGCTTCAAATGTGCTAGAATATTTTATGTCAATATGTTTTCTAGATGTTTTTAGTCCTCAGTAGGTGTTCAGGGAGTCCCCTTGAGTGGTCAGAGACGTGTAGTCCCTCTTCACCCAAATCTTTAGTTCTTTAATTTCCTTTCTTTCTGATTCTTTTCATCTGACTCACCACTACAAAGCTGTGCTCAATCCATCACCAGCTAGGAGACCAAACACACACACGCCTACCCCACCAACAATTCAAGAAAAACGCTGAAGCAGAGGAGCCCGATACCATATAAAAGTATGTATATTTACATAAGAGTCAAAAATACAAACTACAAAAACAACAGTATAAAATAAAGTAAAATGCAACAAACAATGCTAGTTTGTTTATTTGTTTTATAGATCACTATACAACAGTGCTCGTTTAATGGTGTAATGTTACATAGTTAAATATAACAGTGTGAACTGAATTGTCGTTTACTATGTAGAAAATATAATATAATTACTATTACTACTACTTAGAATCGGATGTTAATCAGGGTTCCATGTTTTTCACCTGGTCGTTGTTTGTTGATCTGCAAAGGAAACCAGAAAATGCAAAACGTTATAATGTGGTTGGTGATTCATGTTTTATGTGTTTATGGCTTGTACAAAATTAAAATATAACGTGTATTTTTCCCAGAAAGAAAGTGTAGCAGCAAGGCTCACATATTGAGCTGATAGAGGAGTATGATTTGAGGATTTATGTTTTATCCAGCGTGGTTGTAACGGCCTGCAAGGTTCACAAATTGTTTTCTGATTAACTATTTTTTACTAATTTTGTGTATATATATTCTCGGTGGTGTAGCTGGAGAAACAGTGGCATATGAATATAAAATGTTGATAATGGAGATGGAAAACAAAATGAACAAGGAGAAGGAAAAGAAGAAAGGAATTGAGAAGATTAAGCCATTAAGTTGTGGAAGCTAGAAGGAGAAATACAGAGAAGCAGTGAAACGAAAGATGGATGAGATCCAAAAAATTCCCAGAAGTGTAGAGAATTACTGGAAAGTACTGAAGAAATGCCTAATTCAAGAGGCAGAAAATATTTTTGCCAAAAAAGGTCGAGAGCCTGAAAATCTAAAGCATAGTGGTGGAGCAAAAACGTACAAGAAACCATCAAGGAAAAGAAAGAAGCCTTCAAAGAATGGCAGATAAAAAAGGACGAGTATTCAAGAATGGTATGTAAAAAGTAAAAAAGGAGGCAAAGTGGTAGCAGTGACAAAGAGTAAGGTAATTAAAAATTGAGACGACAACGTGGAGACAAAAGAAGGGGAGAAGAAGCTATACATAATAGTCAAGCATTGTTTGTTTGTAATTAAGCACAAAGCTACACAATGGGCTATCTGTGCTCTGCCCACCATGAGTATCGAAACCCGGATTCTAGCGTTCTAAGTCCGCAGACATACCGCTGTGCCACTGGGGGGCGAATAGTCAAGCAAAGGGAAATGGAAAAGAGAGACCTCACAGCGATCAAAGTAACTAAGGACACAGAAGAGAAACTCCTGATAACTGAAAAGTTAGTAAAACAGAGATGTGAACAATACTATGAGGAAGTACTTAACTCCAAAAATGAATTGAAGGAGACATCAACAACAGCAAGCCCAGCACTGGGCGGCAACAGAGAGGAGGTCAAAGAAGTAATCGGGAAAATGAAGGCAGGCAAGGCGGAAGGTCCATCAAAGACTGCTATTAAGATTGTCAAGGTACTAGGAGATAATGGAGTTAACTATGTGTGGACCTTGTTGAAGAACATCTGAAGGGAAGAGCAGATACCAACAAAATGGAGAGACATCCTATTTATACTGTAACGAATTTGTTATTATATCAACGTTTGTTTAGATTAAATTTATATTTAGTAACATACATAGCCTATACAGCTAATTATGTATTGCGAAACTCCCGCCTATTCTCTAAAGTTATAGGATATTCTCGAGAGTAAGAATCAACAATATATGTATATACCTAAACGCTTAAGTGTAGTTCAGTATTGTTACGTAAAACTGAAATTACTAGAGCGCCTCCACACGGCTATAAATATAACCAACGCGACGCGCCAAAAGGAGTGTCTATTAT
>NW_013666270.1:56502-94765 GCF_000517525.1 Limulus polyphemus
GTACTGTTGTATGTATATTAAAACGTATTTGTGTTACAAAAGAAAACTGTGTATCAATCCTGTTGGCAAATATCATAAACTGACTATATATCGCCATATATTTAAATACTAAATCCAAAGTACAATTTCACTACTAAATTTAAATTTATCAATTAATTCAATTTCGGACCATTTGAAATTCTAATATGTAACAATACCCATCTACAAGCAGAAAATAAATTATCTTGAGTGTGAAGACTATAGAGGAATAAAACTGGTAGAGTATTACTGAAAGTGAAAGAAAACGTAAGGAAATCCATAGACAACAACGAAATACAGTTTGGGTTTCAGTCTGGGAGAGCAATGATATACGCAATCTTCATTCTGTGACAATTGCAAGAGAAGTACCTTGAAGGAAACAAGAAGTTATACCATGCATTTATAGATTTGGATAAATTATATAACAAGGTGTCACGAGAATTAGTATACTGGTACCTCTGAAAGAAAGGAGTGCCCCAAAAGGTGATCAGATTAATGAGAGTCACTTATGAAGGAACAAACATAATCGTAAAGATGGTATATCAAGAAGCGGACAAGTTTGTAGTAAATACTGGGCTGCACTAGGGGTCATCCATTTGCCCCCTGAGTCTTGATAAAGGAGTGCCGTAAGGAAACCCTGTGAGAACTATCATTCGCTTATAATCTTGTCCTAACAGCTAAAAGAAGTGAGCAGGAAGTACAAACGCAAGTTAAAATGTGGCAGAAGAGTTTCAAAAGTTTGGTATTGTTACGTCTCTGTGCGTTTGTTAATTTTCCGTAGAAATTCTTTCCGAAAAAATTCAGCAATACAAGTCCTTCCTTAAATAAAACTAGTTTATTCTTTCTCAATACACCTTTGCAATACACTTAATTTCCACAGTCACGCTATAACTTAAACAAACTCTATAATTCACAACGAACGGTTCACGCGCTTGATTCAATTGTCCGTCTCTATCTCTGTCTGCAATTCAATTCCAATGTTGCCGTCACTTCTTGGCGGTCTTATATACAAGAATACCGCACATCTAGTAAACACTCGAGGCTTCACGAACGGACATGAATTTTTTAGAAGCTCATGACGTGTTACTAGTGACACATGACTTCCGCTGTTGTAACAGTATGTTTGAATTTCGCGCAAAGCTACACGAGGCCTATCTGCGCTAGCCATCTCTAATTTAGCTGTGAAAGACTAGAGGAAAGGCAGCTAGTCATCACCACCCGCCGCCAACTCTTGGCCTACTCTTTTACTAACGAATAGTGGAATAACTTTGGAAAGAAGAGGCTTGAAAGTTAATGTCAGAAAAATGGTAGTCATGATGAGTGAAAGAGGTAGGAAGTTTAACCTTTAATTTTTAATTTGAGTTTAACTTTTTAATGTTTCTTTTAGAGTTTTATGGAATACTATAAATTGGATCACCTGCAGATTTAAAATTACTCATTTGGTATTACACAATGCTGTTACATGGTCTAGGGATTTTTGGATCTTTAACACTGCAAGACGGAGATCACATGACGTGCTACATATATTTACGTTATCTGCACATTGGGACGTGTGTGTGTGTGTTAGGAAGATTGTAAAAGCTGATATCATTCACAAATATTATGTATAGTAATGGACTTAACATTGAACCCTGTGGCACATCTGCTTGTTGTATTAATATAAAAGCCGTGGGTACTGTATTGTTTATTCTAACTTTATCAATATGACTGAACAAGAAGCTAGAAATGCAACAAATTAATGCAGTCAGAATGTTGTACTTAGAAAGCTTGTGCCTTAGGGCGTAATGCCAAATCGAATCAAATGCTTTTTAAAGTCTAAAAACTGCAACAGTTGCATTGTTGTAGTTAAGTCTTTGGTACTGATTCAATTAATCCTACTAAGTGGTGGATGTCTGGAAATATTTATTCATTGCATTATAGATTTTCATTAATAATAGGTTGTTGGTTTGATGGTGGAATAGTAGCCTTGCAGATTTTTTGAGCATTTTACTTATAAAGTTAATGAGGGTAACTGACCATTAATTGCTTGGTTTACTTGGCTCATTACTTTTTCTTTGAGATAATGCTAATCAAGATGCTTTTCCATATTCTTGAATAATATCCAAATTTTAAAGATAAATTAAACAATGCACTGAAATAAAGAGGTTGGATGTATTTTTGAGGGCAATATTGTGGATGCTGTCCTCCCAGGAGGCTGATTTTTTAGATTATTTAAATGAATTCTGATTTCTGCCTTGATTATAGATTGAGCTATACAGTTAGTAATGGGATTATAGTGGGATCTGCTAGCGTCACTAAGAAATGAGATTTGTATATTAAGTATACTAATTTTGTTAAAATGTTCTTGATTGAGGTAGTAAAAACTGTTTTAAAATATTCAATGAAAAGTTTTGTTTTTTTACTGCCTGTGTTTGCGGTGACGATATTATACTTGATTTTGTAGTTTATATTGGGTTTGAATTGTTAAAACACTAGTTTCAGAAGCGGGATTATTTTGATGAAAATAAATCTTTGACTAAATTTTAATTTTAAGATAACAACAACGCAGACAAGCGAGATCGATAATTTGATAAAATCAATGAAACAGGAGAAAGAAGACCAAGAAGAAAGATGGATAATTAAGAAAAGATAAAAAAAGAAAGAAATATAGAACGGGATAAACAAAACAGGAAATTAAAAAAAAAGATCAAAAGGTAGGAGACAGAAGTTTACGAGAATAATTAAAAGAAAGAGATATAATATTTAAAGAAGAATTAAGAACAAATATGGGGCCTGGCATGGCCTGGTGGTTAGTACACTCGACTCGCAATCTGCGGGTCGCAAGTTCAAATCTCGTCACCGAATATATGCTCGCCCTTTCAGCCTTGGGGCATGAAATATGATGGCCAATCCCACTTTTCGTTGGTAAAAAGTAACTCAAAAGTTGGCAGTGGTTGGTGTTGACTAATTGCTTTCCTTCTAGTCTATCATTTCTAAATTAGTGATTGTTAGTGCAGATAGCAGATGAGTAACTTTGAGCAAAATCCAACAAACAAACAAGAATAAAAATAATTTATATTCAAAACAAGATCCATAAGTTATTGGGGGACATACAGAGTTAAGAAGTGCAAAAGACATCATCAAAGTACAGAAAGGCTGTAATAACAAAATTGAAGAAGTACAGAGAGACTACAACAGCACGATCAGTGAGGTAGAAAAGAACATCAATGACAGAATAAAACAATGGAAAATGAACTGTTCAATACAAAGTTCAAATAGCCACACTCCTCTCTGCATCCGCTCAAATATTCCAACCTAAGACATCATTTATTATAAAATATGGAATAGGGAAACCTATTTGGTCTACACCTGTTGCCACTACTGCTGTGCCATCGGTGAATACAGGACCTTCATTGACTACTCCAGCCATGATATTATTGAATTAAATATTAGAAAGAATTATGTATTGTTAAAATTCACACTAGTTTTTATAGATTGTACATAGTAAAACGTTTGTTTGTTTTATTCACAACGTTTCTCAAGGTTTACCTGGCATCATCAGGTGAGATACAAGAACTGTGGCTAACATCATCAACTGGAGAGCTTCCTTTAAGGATGTACGCTTACTTTACTTCAATCTAATTCTCATATCCTCGTCTATTATGGTCATGTGCCAACACATCCATCATTTTACATGGTGTATTGGGGGTAATATAATTAGACAAGACTTTCTAAATTTTTTGAAAGTTCAGTTAACACTACTTCTTTCCTTCAAACCTTATTCTATAGCTTTGCTCTTGATACTACTTTCTGATTTGTTGCTCTCTCTGAATACTTCTTTCTGGTATGTTGCTCTTAACCCGTGGAAGGCAGCGACAAATGCTTGATAATTGTTATGGCTGTCATTTGGAAGGTTACTTAATGTTGTTAAAGTTTATCCTTGTGAATGAAGAGCAAGATGAATAACTTGTTGTTTACTATTCCACCTGTTCACTTTAGAAATTATTTCAAACTAAGCTTGATATGCCTCCCACATACTTTTCCATCATAATCTGTTGCTATCTTAATTGGATAATATTATTGAACTGGCTAGCTAAATTTTATGACTGAGTTTGATAATTCACACAAGTTTTTGTCGGCTGTATATAGTTTATTTTCTTCATAACGTTTCGCCAGGTTTACCTGGCATAATCAGGTGTGATATAAGAACTGAAGATAACCAACTAGTTAGACACAATGGAGGAAATAAACTAGAAGTCAATGGGTGTTTCAAGTCTTTGAGCACAAAAATTGCCAGGATAGGCAAACAAAAGCATGTATGGAATAAAAACGCCTCTCAAGGGATCTAAGAAAAAAAGAAACTGTTGTTATGACAGCGAAAGTCATGTGACGCTGGTAACACGTCATGAGTTTCTAGAAGGATCATGACTTTTCCTGGCAGCTCTAGTCTTTTCTAGGCGCCCTCTATTTTAGTATATAAGCCAGGAAAATAAAGTGGAGATAGGGAAATTGCAGATAGACAGATATAGAGACAGATAATTGAGTCTAGTGAGCGGTGGTGACCGTAGGTAAAGTGCGTGAATCGTTGTGAATTACAGCGTGTGTTTAAGTTAAAGTGACTATGGATATTCTGTGTATTGCAAAGTTGTATTGAGAAAGAATAAACTAGTTTTATTTAAGAAAGACTTGTATCGCTGAAGTTCCTTGGGAAGAATTTATACCGGAAATTAACAAACGACCAGAGACTGTTATAAATACGGGAAATATGGCCACTACAGCTGAGACTATGAATAATCAACCAACTACTGTTAATAAGCCAAGGAATCAATACCTTAAGGATGAGACTCGGTTCCCTTCAAGAATATAGAGCTAACAAGACATTGAAAAACAGGAATTAGCTGAACTTTTTGAGCAATATTCAGCTGAGAATATTCCATTTGCTCCCAAACGAGATAATAAATTTGTAATTTAAAGAAACAAGTCCACAAATTTATGGGTTTAAGATGGGAAGTCTATTCTTGATGAACACTGGTTATATAGGTACAATAGTTTGACCCAATATGGTAATGAAAGGTAAGAAATTACTTCCAGAGATAAAGAATGAGAGTAAGGTGATGCAAATATCAAGTGGACATAAAATCCCAGCAAGAGGAAAGTTTAAAGTTACCCTTACTTTAGGAAGTTTCTCTACATTTCATACTTTTGAGTAACTGTCATCAAGAAAAAGTGTATACTGGGAACTAACTTCAAATGGAAACGTGGATGTGAGGTTAGGCTAGCTTCGAATAGCTTCACAGTCTATGACCAGGGAATCCATCTTAACTAAATGACATTTACTACATCAGTGGCTGAACTTCTCATGTAAACAAGAAGAAAAGTAATTGTACTATCAAAAAATACTCATAACAGGACGTATTGAAAATAAATTTACATTTAAAGACTCAGACGTAATAGAACCAAACACTCCAATGTGTCTTGAAGTATTAATGGTTGGAAGAACTCTTATAGATCTGAAGAATAAAGATGTCATCATTAATGGCATGAACACAACCATAAAATTTGGCTTAAGTCTGGATGAGACCTTGCAAGATATGAAACTATAAAGGTAGTACACCCATATCAAAGAACGTCAGAAGAAGTCACTCTTATGGCAAAAATGTCTGATGTCAAATCCTCACATATGGACAGCTTAACACTTCACTCATGAAAGCGCTATAGCTGGAGTTTTGGAGATCTCAGATCAGAGTTGATCAGAACCATATATTATATGACTTTCTCATAGAATATCAAGATACCTTCTCCAGTACCGCCTGATTTAGGCTGAACAAATAGAATATCTCATAAGTTTGATAATGGATATTTAGCCCAAATACGTCAGTTAGCCAAACGGTTCCCACTTGCAATACAGACTAGAGCTTTCAAAGAGATAGAAACCATGGTGGAACAAAGAAAAAATAGAACTGAGTACTAATCCTTGGGCATCATGTATTGTACCTGTGAAGAAGAAGGATGGATCTACAAGGTTCTGCACGGATTACGGAAAGTGAAAGAATTCTGAAAGAGGGATGCTTAACCGCTGCCAAGGATTGACTCTACTTTGGGTGTTAAGCCCTGGCTTGGCCTGGTGTTTAAACCACGCGACTCGTGATTTGAGGGTCGTGGATTCGAAACCCCATCACCGAATATGCTCGTCCTTTCAGCCGTGAGTGCGTTATAATGTAACGGTGAATCCCACTATTCGTTGATAAAAGAGTAGGCCAACATTTAGAGGTTAGTGGTATTGACTAGCTGCTTTCTCTCTAGTCTAATTTATTACTGTTAAATTAGGGACGGTCAGCGTAGATAGCCCTCCTGTAGCTACGCGCGAATTCAAAACAAATAAAGAAAACAAACGCTGGGTGCTCTGTTTCGATCAAAATGATTTTCAACATTAAATCTGAAGAGTGAATATTCAGATATATATATACATAACATTTTAAATTAGTCAAAAGACGCGAAGGACAAAATATATAGAAATCAAATTAAATGTTCAAAATCCTATTAATCATATATACATAGACATTTTTGTACGAGATGTCGCTAACGTTAAGCTCGCCATGCTCATAGGAGTAAGGTTATAATATTGTATCTCATTTATATGTAGTTTTAGACAGAAATTAGTTTTTCTTTATGACTTTAAGATATAATTACTTGTTACTTACAATAATTTATCCCAAATGTATGCCAGGACTAGGAGTATGCAATTAGCGATAACTTATGGAAGAGTTTTAACACGAGCTTTATTAAATCGTATAAACGGCGTGTATAGCTACTCTAGTAATTCAACAGATGTAGCATGCGTTGCACGCTGTAGTTCTAAACGGGATCTTCGCTTGTTAACTGCGTCATGTGGGTTTCCGAAAGATTGGTCCACTTTTTCAGCCTCGCTTTTACGGAAAGGACGGTTTGGAGATGATGCTTGTTTTATTGCAAAATACAAAACATCTGATGTTTTAGGTGAGTTAACTGTGTCTTAAGTTTACGACAAGAATTTAAAATTAAGAAACGTATTAATTATTACACGTATAAAAAGTAAAAGTAAAACCAACTTATTTTAAGTAAAAAGACTAGGCTGAACCAATAACTGGTATTGTTTTTTAAATTCTTTTTAACTGTTACATTGATAATATATAAAATGACAAATATTGGAGTTAATGTCTTTCATAAACTTCAGTGACAGAAAAACGTTAGATTTTCAATGGCATTTGATTGTTGATTAGGCAGATGATATTGTTTAATGTTACAAAGTCATTCTAAATTAAGAATGTCAAAAAATATAGGGAATTTCCAAAATACCAAGAAAATTAATTTTAAAAGAATGAACCTCAACTGTAAATAATGCCTGTAAGCAAATGTACCATCTTGTACATTTGTAAGCATTTGCAAATATAATGTATTATAAATATTCTAATGGTATTTTAACTTTGCAGTATTATTTCAATTCAAGTGTGTAGGTTATAATGAAAGTAAATTGTAGTTCAGTGTGCCAATGATGATTTTTTCCAACAATAAGTTTTAAAGTAAATTTTGCACTTGAAACTCTACTATAAGTTAAAATACAAGGATCTTGTTTAAATATTTAAAATATTAAAATACTAAAAAAAAATTTTGTGTATTATACAGCATTGATCGTTTGAGTACTTTTAATATTTTATTTAAAAAATTATTAATGGTTGTAAAAGACACTAGATGTTTCGACGTTATTCACGTCAATCTCAGGAGTATGAAAAATAACTGATGTTGAAACATATATTGTGTTTTTTACAACTTTGGTCGGTTTTTAAATAAAATTTTATTGTGTATTATATAACATTGATTGTTTGAGTACTTTAATATTTTGTCTATTCCATTATCTATAATTTGCACATTTCTTTAAATTCAAGATATACCTTCTCCTAAATGGAGGAATAGAACTAGTGCCTGAAAAAGATGTTACAATATGAGGAGATACAATGTATCACATGAAAACCATCTGAAATGAAAATACATTGAAACCAAACGATACATGTGTCTCTCTGTTGTTATTAGTTTTCTGTCCAAAGAATAGAATCCACAAGAGTTTCGTTGAAAACTGTGAGATGACTGAGCAATTAAATTTTCTCTACCCTTTTTAGAAGAGTGGGTAGTAGTAGTGATATTAGGACCCTGATAATTCTCTGTAAAATATTGGAACTGTCTTGAATCATATAGATATTAATTTCTTGATTTTAAAGGGGATCATATATGAAACGTTATTCTCTCTTTATGGTAGAATGTGGGCAGGTGCCTGAGGATTAAAGAATTGCGTATGTTATTCCATTTCTGAAAGAGGTGATAAGAGTTGCTCTGAAAATCATAGGCCAGTTAGTTTTTCTGTATTAAATGAGGCTTTAGAAAAGCATTTAGAGAAATGAAAGCCAAAAGTGATTCTTGCCTATTAATCTGTTATCTTTTTCTTTAAGACTGCTGCTTGTTACATACATAAATGAAAGGGTGTAGACATAGGGTACTTAGATTTTCAAAAAAAGCTTTTGATAATGTGGCACACAAAAGACTTGCTAAATGGTTTGTAGGTGGTTGGATGGGAGAAAGCAAAAGGTGGTTATTAATGGAGTCTAGTCAAACTGAACCCTTGTTACTATCACTATTAAAGCATTTCAAGGGTCAGTGTTTGAGTTTTTGTTCTTTTTATTATTTACATTAATAGTATTGTTAGGGAATAATTATTAAATTAGTTAAGTTTCCTAATATTTAACAATTTCTAGCTGTATTGAGGGTGGTGAGGTATTATAAAATAACTTGGAGCATTGGGTAAGTTGGGGAGATATTTAGCAAATGACCTTTAATTACTATACATGCAAGGTAGTGCATTTGAGGTATAATTTGGATCATATGACTAACTGAAGAAAAGGATCTTAGCATAGTAGTATTTAAGTTACTCAAGCCATTGAAGCAGTGCTTTGTTGCTTGTAGCAAAGCTGATAGAATATTAGGGTGTCAGGGGAGGGGGTGCTCAAGCATCCCTCCATAAATCCATGACAAAATATCTATCTTGTCACCAATCATTGGTGAAAAAAGGCTGAAATGTAATACATTTGTGTGTGTGTGTGTATCTGACTAATTTGTACCTGGCAGTTTCAAAGATGAAAGAAGCAGTGTAAATGGCTGTGTCATGTGAAAGCTTGGCAGTTTTTAGACAGAAACTTAACTTTTCTTAATATAATGTTTATTTTTTCTATAATATATTGCAGTTTTCATCATTTCTGCCTGTATGTATGTATGAAAGTTGTAGACAGGTCCTAAATGTACTAGGGCTTTGTAGGCCTCTGTCCATAGACACAATAGATGCCAAAAAGTATCCTAGGCCTGTAGGCTACCTGCTGAGCTGTAGATTTTTTTAAAATTTCAGTTTATGTTTAATTGATTTATTTTTCAGAATGTAACAATCCTAGTTGAGTAATCATGTCTGAGGAGCAGGAGTAAAAGGTTTAAGAACTACATAGGTTATAAATTGAATCCTGGGGAATTTCATGTACTTTGGTTCTTGGAAATTGAGATATGATCACCCTACACTGTTAATTTTGGACCCACCAATGAGTATATTTGTAGACATATTGGGTAAAGTCAAAAAATATAATTATATCTTGAAATCAATAGTTAGGCCTAACTTTGGACAATTGTTTACAGTTTTGGTCTCTATCTTATAAAGGATATTTATTTCCTAAAAAGGGTTAAAAGGAGGGATGCTAAGACTAAGATAAAAATTGGGTTTATTTGCCCATACAAAACAAACATAAAAAACTTGACCTGAGTTCCAAAAATGTTTTACTAAAAAATTAAAACATTTTTTCCCATACTTTATTCATTTACCAATCAGTTTTCTAAAATTTGTTTCAACTTGCTGCTGATGAACACCACAAAATGCTTATTTCCTTGTGTTCTTTTGAATAACAGAGCTAAAATCCAACTTAAAAAAGGGAGGCTTAAAATTAGAACAATTAAAGAAAGAACAGATCATAGACTTTTTTTAAAAAATGCAAGTTATTTTTTTATGTAATGATGAACATTACTTAAGAATAAATTGTCAAAACTCTTTAACACAGTACTGAATGTTTATTAACGTAAACTTCAACTCATTAGTTCAATGTTAAATGCTATAACAAAGTCACACAATAAATCTGAAGGATGTATAACATTTTTCTTTCTTAAAAAAAAGGTTTAAAGACAAAGAAAAAAATCTGCAAGTAACTATAATATATCTAATATTTGTTGGTAGTTTATTCTGATCTCTTATCAGTATTTTATTCAGTTGCCCCAAGCACTATCCTATAAAGCATGGTTTCTTGTACGTAAAAAGTTTCTGAATATTCATTTCAAAATATATAACATAAAATTTAAGGACAAGCCACCTTTTGAGCCATATAGGCTATCCCATCCACTAAAAACAAAAAAAACTCAATGCCAATCTTTATGATTCAAATATTTATTAAGCCTTCCCTTTGACTCCCTTAAATTTACTACATCCACTACATCTGAAGGCAATCAATTCCAAAGGCCAAAGAATCCATTAGAAAAATAAAACTTAGCTGAAGATGACTCCAACCATACCAACATTTATATTTGTGTCCCCTAGTCCTACATTTCTCACTATTAAATATGAAAAAAAGATGATGCACCAACACTATCAATTCCTTTAAGATTCTTAAACACCTCAATCAGATCTCCTCTAACTTTTCTTTCCTCAAGAGAAAATATCATCAGAGGTCTTAAGCTATTATTGTAAGACAATCTTTTCATCCCAGGTTATCAACTTAGTACCTCTTCTTAATGTTCTTTCTAAGGTAAGAAGCCTAAAACTGAATACAACACTCCAAATGTGGTCTAACCAGTGGCTTTTGCATTGATATTTTAACCTTTACAGAAATGTATTCAATATTTCTCTAGATACAACCTAATATCCTATTTTCTCTACCACTAGCAACAGCATGCTGCTTGGATAGCTTAAGAGGATGATCAACCACTACACCAAAATCCTTTCCTTTCATAATACAAATTATGATTTCTCACATGACTACCTTGAATTTATTATAATTAAAAGCCATCTGATAATTACATTGGTCAACAACATTTTTGTATCTTACTAAACAAGTATAATTCTTTACTAATATGAGGGTGCTGATTACGAAAATGAACTTATTTTTTGCACAATGTGTCCAGGTTTTTCAGTATAAGGGAGGGTGGTACATGTGGGGGGTAGGTCCGGGGTAGTGATCATCTTGTCTTATTCATATTTTCTCAAAAATCACTGTTTTTTTATTGAATTGATAGAGCTATTTAGAGAATTAAACCTCATTTTTGCATATAATATTTAGATTTTCAATATATAGTGGGTAATGAGACAATATGGGGCATGGATAATGGGTATAAATTGGTGCTTCATGGTATGATATGATATTAAATGTGAAAAATATTCATGGTGTATATGTGGAGATTGAAAGTGGTAGGCTTGCTGCTTGGAATGCTAAAAGGTTTTACCAAGTATGCTGTTTTCTCTTCTTATGGGACAGCAGGGCAACTAAAGAACATTACTTGAAGAGTGATTGAACCCTTTGACAATCTTTGGTGCCCGAAGAATACAGTGTGAAATCCAAGTCATTAGTAGACCCAAAAAAGATTTTATTATCACCTCTCCACATCAAATTAGGTTTAATGAAGAATTTTGTCAAGGCTCTAGACAAAAATGACAACGGTTTTAAATACCTAAGCAAGAAATTCCCCAGTATTATTGATGCAAAAATGAAAGAAGGTATTTTTATTGGGCCACAGATCAGGATAATATTCAAAGATAATCAGTTTTCTCTATGCTTAAACAAGAAAGAATTTCGTGCTTGAAAGTCTTTTAAAAGTTTATGCAAAAAGTTCTTAGGCAACAACAAGTCAACTGACTAAGAGTCCTTGGTTAAGGAAATGACAGCCTATAAAGATCTTGATGCACGGATGTCATTAAAAATACATTTTATCCAGTCATTTAGAGTTTTCTCTGAAAATCTTAGTGATGTCTCAGATGAGCATGGTGAACATTTTTACCAAGATATTATGAGAATGGAGAAGAACTGCCAGGGTAGCTGGGACCCAGCTATGATGGGGGATTACTGCTGGATGCTCAAGCATGAAAGTGACTCAGTATTCAAGCAGAAATCACAAAAACCCACTTTTAACAGTTTTTAAATCCTGCTTTGTAATAGTTTTATTCATAGAATAAAGTAAACTTTAATTCTTAATTTTATTTTTCTTAGGTAACAACCTGTCAATGGTGGCAAGCTACGTGGTATATGAGTCTCAAGGCAGGTGTGCAATATCTCAATAACCTGACCCGATATGAAAAAAACATTATGATTTTCATAATTTTGGCCCCAAAATTAGTCAAAAACAGCTATTTTCCTAAAAGATACAGAGAGAAAGTTTTTTTGTTTCCCAGTGTTTGTCCATCTCACCAAATAATCCAAGTCCTTTTTTTTAAATAACAGCATTCTCTTTACAGTGCAATACCAAAAAACCTTAATATTGTGAACAAATTTAGTAATTTTTTATATATGTCATTGATGTAAATAAAAAAGAGCAATGGTCCTGAGACCAAGCCTAAAGGTAACCCATTTGTGACATCAATCTTGTTTATAACAATACTCCATTTATAACAACACTGAGGTCTTCCATCAGCCATTTTTCTAACTATTGAGCCAACTTATCCTCTACACCTATAGCAATCATTTGTTTTTAACAAGCCTTTTATGTGGCACCTGGTTAAATGCTTTCTGAAAATTCAGATGTACCAAGTCCATACCACATTCATTTACATATGTAGCAACCTCTTCAATGAATATCAAAATTTTAATAAGACAAGATTTTCTCTTAGTAAAACCATGTTGGCTATCCAACAAATTTTTAAGCTTTGTTTAATGACTTTACAAAACATCTTTTATCAGACTTTCAAAACCTTTTTGCACAACTGATGTAAGAATAATAGGCCTGTAACTACCAGGATTATTTTTTATCAACATCCATATGCAGAGAGATGTAGAACAAATAGCCATTACTTGAAAAAACTGCTTTTATTGCTATACTCCATTCATAGTTTTTTCAACTCTGAAGGTTTTATTTAGGACTCTCAGTTGTCTTTGATGGACAAGTGCTATCAATTTATTTAATGATCTAGACTTAACAGTAAAATGCATAAAAGATTGAATGTATAGGCACTTTTCCTTGTTCAAATCAGTGTATTATTGTCTAGATACTGTTAAAAGTTGTGTACTCTGAACATTTCTAGAAAAGTTGGTTAATGTGGTTTAAATAGATTGAACAGTTATGTATTTAAATTGGTAAGTGTTCAGTGGTTGTGTAAAAGCAAAAATTTAGATCCTGGATACAAAATATATCTGTTGGATGAAAAAATATGTTCTGCATTCACAGCATTCATGAAAATGGATAAGTGAAGCAGTAATAAAGCCACATCAGGACAGTGTCACTGATGTCCATTGACTTTTCTCTTCTAACAGTGGAAATACTTCACATATTGCATGAAACTTAGAACTAACTTAATAATACTTAAAGAAATTAATATAATTTGATTTACTTTTTCTATAACTTTTATTTTGTGAAATGTACAAAATATTTTGAGACTGTTTTGTAAAAAAACTGCTTCCATTTGTCTTAGAACTTCAGTTTTTTAAATATTTATAAAAAAGTTTCATAGTCACATTCTCAACTTGTGGAAAAGCAACTTGACTACAGAACACAGTGAAGAGTTGATTCTGTCTATGGAAGAGCCCAGCATTGAACATTTCAACTATAGAGATCTAATTGAAATTGAAATATTCACTATTACAGACAAGTCACAACTTCTTTTTTTAATAAGTGCTTAATTTAACATTGAGGAAATTTTCTATTTGTTAATGCTAACTGTTTAACTTTTGCTTTTTAATTGACTTTTGATGAAATATAACTGAAAATAAAAATTCAAGATGATGTAATGTTACTTATTTTAAAATTGAGCTCAGAGAATTTTGTTTTATATTTTTTGCAGAACAGGTCTTACAACAGATACAATCCAAACCTTACAACTCAGTATTTATTTTTTATTCAAATCAGAACTAAAATTAAAAAATAAATCTTGGTATTAAGAAATGAAAAACGTTTTCATGAAAACTAGTTCTATAACATGATAGAATTTTATTCTAAATTATTAACTAAAGTAATATTTTTCAAATTTGGTTAAAAACTGTCAACATAATTTTTATGAAATAATTAGTTCTACAAGTTACAAGTCAAAATGTACAAGTCAAGCTCGGGTTATTATTGGCATTGAATGAGACTTAATATACATCAATTTATATTTATAGCAGTGATTAATGCTCATAATCAATGTGCAGGTGCTTTGTGCATGTGTGCAAACAATTCAAAACATGAGGTCAGTGTTTCTTCAAATCAGTGAACATTATAATATATTCAACACCCTTGGGATTGAACTACAACAAAATTAGCTGTAATCACATACATGTGTAGACTCCTTATTGTCTAAAAACTGCAAATAAATGAATCGCTAACAATTTATTTTTGGGCACATGACAAAACATGAATCCTGACTGATATATGGTTTGTGGTGGTGTCATTTTTACAGTTATCCAATTCAAACCAAATGCTTGTGGAGTTACATACAGTCATGTTTAGATGAGTAACGGTGTTTATATTGACAAAATGACAAGATTAATTTTGTGCAAACAAACAGTATTTAAGTATTTGAATGAAACTTGTGAAAGGCAGGTGTGTTTTGGAATGCCTGGACCAAAAAGTTAGCACGACCACTGAGTATTCATGCATTGTATTAGTTTTATATTTCTCTAATATATGTGTGTGAGTATATGCACATATGTATCGTACACTAAAAGCAGAAGCAGAGGAGGTAGGTACCTATCAGAAATACATTTGCAGTGTAAGAAAATGTTAACTTTTGTTTTTATTCCCCCTCCAGGAGTAATGACTGTTTTCCATATTTCTCTTTCTTCAGCTCTTATTGATTTAGTCTCATTGACTACATGGTTAGCTTGTTCTTTTTTGTTTGTTTAGTTTGTGGGGCTATTTTTACAAAGGACTTTTCTTCCTTCCAGTATTTTTGACAACCTCCAATAAGTTCTTACATAATTTTATATTTCTCATGGATTGATTTCTCAGTCAGGAGAAGCTTGCCAACAGAAGCTGATTAGGCCTTTGACTTTGTGCATTATTTCTGGTTGTCATCTTACATCTTGTTATCTAGTTAATAATAATTGTCCTTCTGCATTCCTTTCAAGTTGTGAAACACAGAAGCAAATGAGATGGACCTTCTTAACCCAGACAATGACTTTCTTTGTTTCCAAATAGACCATCCTTTATGGGTTTTTTTTTGTGGGGGCCATCTAGGATCCTTTGTTCATCTGTGGAATCTTGTTTCATCAGATTCTTCAGTTTGGACCCTTTTATACAATTTCAGTATTCTTCTCTACTTTTGGGTATTTCAGTTTCTTTCCAATCTCATACAGTTTATGTTAAAAGTTTGGACCAAGAGTTTTGAGCCTTTTACAGAAAGGGGCTGTTGAAGCAGAGCATCATGTTTCCTAGGCTTTTACTCTTGTCTCTTTGTACTAGCAATAAATTAAAGAAGTTGGAGACTGGTACTAGATTTTTTTCCAAAAATCTCAACTGTTAATTGGACATTCTTCATTTAAGGTGGAAAGCATGAGGATTCTGTGGAAATTCCTTCTTCTATGACTCTAAGTCTCATTTTTGATTACAAGTATAATCACTGTAAGATATACAATTGATTGTAATGATAAAGCTTAACAGCTGAATGTAAGAAAGAAAACTATATTTTTTTATCATCAGCATTTTTACATAGATTTGTTTATTGTTATGTATTTATCACTAAAGAGTAGAGTGAATTAAGAATATGTAATAGTTTTCTCATTTTAACTTAATTTCTTATAATTCTAAATTGTATAGGTGTTGCTGATGGTGTTGGAGGATGGAGAACCTATGGAATTGACCCATCACTGTTTTCATATTCTTTGATGGAAGCTTGTGAAAGACTGGTCAGCACAGGACATTTTAATCCCCAATGCCCTGCAGGAATTATTGCAGCCAGCTATTATGAACTTCTGGAAAGTAAACAGCAAATTATTGGTATATTTTTTTATTTATCTACATTTGCAAATTGACTTACACATTTAACCATTTCTGGACCAGAAACCATATTTGAGATGTCAAATGCACACCTGCATATCAAGTTTAAAAAATATAAGTAAAAAATAAGAATTCACTTTTCCTCAAAAATGTGTTAGAATTGATAGTGCTTCATTTTGCAACTTAATGTCATTCATAAAGAAAATTGTATAAAATGCTCAAACTTATGTGCATGCACAACTCTGAGTCATCTTTCTTCTGATTAGTGCATTTAATAATTTTTAGGTTTTTCTGATTAACCTAAATTATATTTTCAAAGGATGATAGTTTTTTAGAAAATAAAAACTATCATCAATTGAGAATACATCAACAAAGTCATGTTTTTCTCGTGATCTTCCATTTTTGTTTAAGAATTTATTATTACTGGCCTCTGCTCACATGCTGTGAGATTATAAAAGGGTGAAAACAACTATAAATGAAGAACCAATTTGAAAATAGCTATTGGCAAAGTTTAAATACCATTGACTAAAGCAAATTATAAACTATTTATGTCAGTGTAGAATGAATAGAATTGTTTGAACAGTAACTATTGGTTTGTGGGAAGTGATTATATGTAGCTCCTGCAAAGGAACAACAATTGAGTGTGAAGTTTGGGAAGCTTAGGAACAAACGAAAGATCTGAGATTTTTTTATAGTTTCCTCAGACATTCATTTCATCTCTTAAAATGTTTTGTGTTGTATTTGTTTGAAAGCTACTGACATTTTGTTTCTATGATAAGACCTGGGGTAACTCTTATTGGGTTTAGAGAGTATGGAAACAACAGTAAAATGTTCTAGTGACTCAAATCCTTATTTATTGAATATTATTGTTAAGTTTGTCATATTCAAACAACAAACATAAATAAGTGAACTTATAATTCAAAACTTACAGACTTAACTCTGAAATACAAAAAGCCTTTCCTTCTTAATTTGCTCACATACTGTACTTAATGTTCTTGATACAATGCAGAGCATGAATAAGCTTACCCACAGTTCTCGTGTTCCCTTCTTCCTTTTGAGTTATTGCACTTGTATCAGGATTGCATTGTATTTCAAACAAATTTTGATTAGAACTGGGTGATTAGTGGTATTTACTAATCAATTAGTTGAGAGGCCAGTTAATCAATTAGTACAATGTTCCCCAAACAAAGAGTTAGTTGTGGGTACTAGCAGATAGCCTTAATAGCTCTGCCATAAAAATGACAGGGCAATCAAATTTAGTGGCAATGTGAGTTAAATCAAGGCTCTTGAATAACTAGGCACCTTCTGAATTATTAGGCCATACTGTCCCAAAACTGAATGAACTTGAAGTAGAAAGAAAAACAGACTTACAATGGTAGAATCAGTTTCAGTTCACACACTGGGAAGAGTACATATAACCCATTATATGACTTTGTGTGTAGCAACAAACATAATGACATTATTGTGACTTATTGATTGTTGAAATAATCCAAGACTGTTATAACCAGAAAAACAGTAATTTCAGTTAAATGGTTATTTTCATGTCAATTGATTTAATTGTAATTTTAATTAATCAGTTGTTAGAATGATCAAAAACAGTACTTGTTGGAAACACTAATTCTGAAACTTACCTTTGCTGCCAATTTACAGCTTAAATTCCTATCACTATTTAAAAGTACTAGTAAGACATCAAGATTTGAACTGGGCAATTTAACTGATTATCTGTGAGAAGAAATTACATCAATTAGTGCCATGTAAGCTAACTGATCACTGAAAATTTTAATTAAATTGATTAATGTCATGAAAATAACCAACTAATCAAAAGTTAACATTTTCCTAAACCGAAAATGTATTTCTAATAATACTTACCTCTGCTGACACTTTTAGCTATTACATGGCCACCAGGGTTTCCTTTTTGCCCATTTAAGCATTAGTCTGATTTTTCTTGCTTGCTCCAGTCTTTTATACCCTACTCAATTGCCCTTGGAGGTAACTATCTTGTGATACTCTCCACCTACGTCAATGCGCCATCTGTCCTGTTACTGTATATAAGTATCTCATTCAGATCAATTTTTATCGACAAAGTGTCACTAATGGGTTTCTCAGTGTTATGATCGTTTGGAGATACTTTCAACATTTTTGTGTTATCTAATTGATTTCATAACAATAATAATAATAATCAAAAGAAAATATTTTTTCTTTCTTCTGATTGGCAAGCCAATTATAGTATGAATTCCTGGATTATTATTTCTAGCATGGAGGTCAATTGGGTTTCTACTCTCAGTTAAGACTGTTAGTAATCTTATTCATTGTGAGACATATATTTAGATCTGTGGTGGTCCTCTGGACGACCCTGAGGCTGCATTTGAGGGCAGTCCTTAACATTTTGAAGAGACTGTAGATTTGCACTTTCCTGTGCATTCTTTTAGTCTGGTGGATTTTCATCCCCCCTGTGGATCAGTGGTAAGTTTAAGGATTTGCAGTGCTGGGGTTCAATTTCCTAGGTTGGACAAGTTAGATGGCCTGTAGTTGCTTTGTTCTAACAAAACAACTTACTTTACTATGGACTTTAAATGACCGATGAAAAATGAAAAGGAGGCCACTTTGGGATAAGCTGCCTTTGATTTGTTTTTCTTCTGTTGGTTCTTCGAGTATGTGCTGTTTTGGGTTTTTTACTGGTTGCTTTTGAGCCTGCAACTTAATTGATGGCTGAAGGGTCTGGGAGTGAATTTTTTTTGTTTTTTTCTCCATACATGGAAATTATGGTTCATGCTGGAAGGTTTACTTCTTAGTTTCATGAAGGGACAGTTAGGCCTTACTCGACATATTGTCAGAACTTCGTGATTTTGCCTACCACCACCAGGTGGAGACATTTTTCCGACTCTCAAATAACAGCTGCTCCTTGAATTTTGGGGTTCTAAGGTGCAGTTTGTAATTCACCTATATAGGTCTATGTCCCCTGATTGGACAGAGTAAGTCTATGGACTTGCAATTCGACTTCAACATTTTGTTTTATTTCACCTCAATTTGTTGGAAGACTCAGGATCACCAGTTTCATTGATGACAAGCTGGATCGATTGTTAGCATGTATGTTGGTTCAATTTTCGGCTTGAACATTCTTCCAATTGTTGTTGGAGTCTCAAATTTCATCATCTCCTACAGGGGGATCATAGTTCCACCATTATTCTTGACTACCAATCCATGCCATTAGCTCTTTGGTACATTGATACTCAGAATAGATTCTATCTATATCCAAGGTTTCCACTGCTTAGTCAGATGATTATCATTGATTATTGTATACCTTCAGGAGCTGTGGTGGCTCAGTTCCACAATGTGGTAATCTTAACAACTGGTCCAGAAGCTCTGCAGGTCCTTGGGTTAAAATTGGATGTTCAGTTCACATCTTCCCCACTATTATCCACCCAACCTGTAAGGTTTCCATCTCCCGTAGTTCATTGGGATTTGGAACTTAGTTCTTGGGTTATCTGAGTCTGGTTGGTCTGAGTCAGGCTAATTCTTCGCAGTTTTTATTCTTGTTAGATGTTGGGCCTATGAAGACTGGAGATTGGTGTCTAGTCATTGAGCTTCTTGTCTATATCAATGCCTAGATTTTCCAAGGTTTGCAAGTTAATCATTCTTCAATCTGTGTTGATTTTTTTTACTGGGATTGTAGTTGTCCACCTTAGTTGTAGTCAGCTCCTATCTGCACTTTGCCTTAGCAGTGGAGTCCCACCACTATTAGCATTTATGGGGCACAAGGGTCAGGTACTGCATTTAGGAGGTTTTTCCTTAACATGGGTTCTGCTGTATTGTACGAGTTTTCTCGTCCCAATTATTCCATCGTACTGTGCACACACCATTCCATGGATAACAGGGTACTGCTGGCAACATCTCATCAGTTGTTAGCCCATCACATCCTGCTTCTACTTTTAGATACAACCCAGGCAGTTCTCTTTCGGGACTGTTACATCTATTCTTGTTCCAATTCAATATGTCATCAGTCTGGGTATTTTTTATTTTTCATCTTATCTCTCAGTCAAGCTCAGCTGTCTCCCATCCTGCTCAACGCTATAGAATAGGATGCCACACTCTTACTCACCTCTCCTTCTCCCACTGCATGGATGGTTCTTTCTCTTCTGGGAATGTGAGCATCACTCAAATCCCATGTTCCTTTGGGACAAAAACACGAGTGATCCTTTTATTGGTCTTTAAGAACCAGGGATTGTATGCATCTGTTTCTTGGTTTTCCCCAGTTTCTTTAGTCGGATCATTCTTCAATCTCGAGGGATTAAGTTTGGACACTACTACAATTTGGTTCCTCTACTACTCACCTCGTCCAGAGTTCCATTCTCTTCATGAATTCATTGCTTCAGGGATGGGGTACATATACCAACAGTCAGGAATTCCAGAGTCTATGCATGGATGATGAGGATTCCCTACCCAATGTTTTTGTCCTTCTTGCTCTTCAGCAGGGAAGGTTTCTTGATCTGTACTTCTTAAAGGGTAAATTGTCAGGCTTCACTTTGACTATTCCACGGTGATGTCTTATGTTTCTCATCAAGGAGGCATGTGGTCTCGTTTCACTCATTTTTGAATTTTGGACCTCCTTTCTTGGGACTAGTTTTATCACCCTTCTAGCTTGCTATGTTCTGCAGGTGATGCCAGTGTTATCAGTTCCATTGTCTCAATCCAAGCAGATTCTCCCGACAGAATAGATGTTGCATTGCAAGGTTCACTTGGATTTTCTCTCATTTTGCAACTCTAACTGGTGAGTTGGCCTCTCATTGGATCACCCAGCTATTGTGAATTTGGTCTCCAAAACCTCATCTTTTGGTGTTTGCAATAGATGCTTTCCATCTGGACAGGATGAGATTACTACTCTTAACCTTCTCTCCACTTCATAAGTTACCCAGGGTAAGAAATATGATTTGTTCCAACCAATTTTCAGCTCCTGTTGATCGCACCAGATTGGTGGCTATGCCCGGATTTCTGCTTCTGTGGTCCCTTCTTGCGTGTCCAACTTTTCCACTTCTTTTTTTAAGTTCTCTCTATGGAGGCATCTATTATTAGATATGGTGCACCTGGATATCCAGAATATCAAGCTTCTGGCATAGAGGTTATGCTGTCTTTCACACGGCATTAGGGTTTAATTTGTAAGGTTGACATGTATCTGGCTCAGTTTCTGCTTTGTCTGAAAGTCACTTTTCACAAAGGTAATGACATGCATGTTGGTATGTTCTGTTGAGAGGAGGTTGAACCCTTTTCAATCAGTGATGTCAACCATAACTCAATTTTTGACTTGTCTCTTTGATAGGGGTTTTTGCATCTTCCACAATCACCATGAGTAAAGCTAAAGGGAATCTTGTTTATCATTGGATTGAATAAATCTGGGTCGGTTTGCTTTTAAAAATTTAGGAAACTTGGTTTGCCAATTGCACTGTTTTCAGAGCACTGTTCCTCGGGACTCCCCAACACTCATTACCCCTCAGATTCTACTAGTGGAACTCGGGAGTCCTTACCACACCCAGGGTGGTGGACAGAGACTTTTACTCTAAAACATTAAAGATAATTCCTCTACTCTTGGAGAAGAGAGTGAAGTTGGGTGGCCTTCATACCCAGGTCCCTGGATGTTTTTTCTCAGATGTTGGTAGGAGTGGCACCAGCACACGTAGGAACCTACTTGTAATACTGGTTCAGATTTGATGCACGGCTATCCAGTTGGGGTGTATGTGGCCCTTCTTTTTGATCTATATTGCTCCAGTATATTGTTCATGGAAGGAGGTCCATTATCTCCTATTCCGATTGCATAGTGGTCCCATCCTGGGTCCTTGGGTGAAAACAGTTGTTCCACGTCCTCCCCATAATTCTGGGGGCAAGTGGAATGCTCCTTTCCGACCCAGTTGGTGAGTAAGGATGGATGTTCATATTTCCAGACTGGAAGAGTTCTGTTCCGTTGGTTGAGTAAGGCATACATAATCCTGTCGATCTGAGCCTGGGGTGTTGCCTTTCAGGTTTCTTCAGTTGGAGGAGAAGGTTTGTCCGCTTTGGTTTTGCTTACTTTCTCATCATGATTCTGGTGGTTTGGAATGCATCACTCTGTGGCTACAGTTTGGGATTGAATCAAAAGTATATCTATATGTATAATGTTGCAGTCCAATTGCCCTAGCCACCAAAGTGAAATATATGGACCAAGACCCCTTAATTCCAACCCCGAATAGTAGAACCTTAGCTATCTGGTTGGGCTTACCTATCACAATTACCATTCATGTAGATTTCCATCCTTGATACAGGAAATAAGTTCAAAGTGAAGAGTATTCCTGTTCTTTATGTAGTGCAGTTTCCTCACTAGGGTACCACTCTTATCTTGGTACACAAATGATCTATGCAGACACTTTCTGTATGGATAATGCCCTCACTGCCCTCTCCACTTTTCAATGTGCTATAAGTGGCAGCAGAGGTAAGTATGTTTTGGAAGTTAACATTTTTCTAAATTGAAAATGTATTTCCAATAATACTTACCTTCATATCTTATCTGTTATTTTCACTAACAATCTCTGTACAGGTTTGGTCAATTTGACTGATCTCGTTACCACCATAAAATATTAGGAAATAAATATAAGTTATGCCTTTTTCATTCTATAATCACTATAAATTATAACACAGAAAAGATGTTTAGACTAAATACCTTAAATCTCATAATACTATACATTTATATATATTTATTATTTTTATTATATTGACCTTTCAACCGTGCCTGGCTAACAATACAGAAGTTACAATGATGAGGCAAATGTGCACTCATGTTACCATATCCAATAACATAAAACTGACCTGTGGTCTGTACAAAATAACTTGTCTTGGCTGTGTTTTAGTGGGCTAGTATTTTGTAAAATACAGTCACATTTCAATTATTATACATAATATATGTATATAGATTATTACTATTTAGAAATAAGTTCTTAAACTTATTTTCCTTAAAACACAGAACACTAAATAAGAAAGTAAAGCAAACAATTATCTCTTCTAGTTACAACCTTTGTACTCGTTTTTGCTTGTTGTAGGTTGCTAAGCCTTATAAAATTTTGCACGTGGAGAATGTGAAACAAATAATTTTTGGGGGTTTTATATATACATTTTTAAATAACCAAAAAATCATAAATTACCATAGAATTCCACTATAATTTATCAAACTTAGTAACTAAGCTGTATTTGGGTCTTAAAAACTATGAAATTTTGAGCAGACTAAATACAACTTACCAGTTTAAAGTTTTGCATCAGAAGAACAAGATGATGTCATAATACTTGAAAATGGCTGAGCAAGCCACTAGTGGGTACATTCTGAGCTTTCAATTGGTTATTCACATGTCATAAACAGAAGTAAGTGTATATAAGGGAGCATTTCCAAAAATGGAAATAGGTGAATTGGGCCACTGTGTTTCATTTAGTACATGAGCGATAAGATAGTTTCTTATTATATATATTCTAGCTTGTCAATATTGGTAATTTGAGTTCCTAATTTATATGAAACTATGGACTTTGTATTTTGACATCATAAATATCAAATTTGAACCAGTGCTGCATTCAATATACCACATGACACACAAAAATCTTTGTTTAGGTGTGTTTTTTAATATTTACCTTTAAATTAAGAAATTAAATAATGTATACTACTAACATTTGAACTATAATCTACAGTTTGTTACCAAACTTATTGACATAAATTCATGAAATAGTAGTTCAATAAAGTTTTAAATGTGAATCAACAAATGTGATGACATAGCTTATGGCCCATGATCTGTGTGGAGAGGGTTAAGCAAAATGTACCTATTTGTGCATAATAAATTTTCACTTTGTGTTAACATTTATATCCATTTAAAAGTATAGAGCTGGGCAATTAATAGCTGATTAATCATCACACTCATTAATTAATTACATTTAATACAGAATCTGTTCATCAACCAGAGGTACCTCAGTGGCAGGGATTGGATGTAAAATATCCAGAATTTTATCTAATATTAGTGAACTATGATGATTAAGATTTACAGTTTCCAAATTGGTTAGAAATTGACCAAGTTATGACTTTCCACATCATCAGTAGAAACCTCCATAATTAATGACCATACTTTTTTTTGTAACTGACTGGTATAGTAAGGGAACCTTTATCTTCTTTTCCTATCATTGCATATATTTTTTAGACCAGAGCTCAATAGATCTTCAGCAGATAGCTCCAATCCCTGTTGACTATGACTGGAACTATACTACTCTTCAACTTTTCATCATCAGCCATCATTATTCTCTCAGTTACAACATAATGAGGTGTTCAACTTGCAAGCGGTACAGCCACTGTGGATGTGTTCACGATGGACTTTTTGACAATTTTTGTTGGGGCAAATCTATCTACTTCATGTTACTAATTGATTATTCTTACTCAAGATTAATCTTCTTGTATTCAACTAGTTTTGATCTTTTGAACTACAATTTGTAAAATATGATAGACATAATTAGGTTCAACAATTTAGGTTTAAGTTACTTTCTTAATCATACTATTGTACATGAAAATGTATCATTTATGCAATGTAGTATGAAACCTATAACAAGCCATTAATACCTGTCCATTATTTTTTCCTACACATTTTGCATAACACTACTCTACTAAAGCTGAATGAACTAACTCTCCATTAAAAATTTGACTTGATAAAACTAGACCTTGGGACTCCACAATGTACTTCAGGTTGTTGGGCAGTGTTACGTATTACAATTTCGAAAAGTCTCAAACTGAGTTAACTGATTATTTAAATTTAGTAGTTTAGTATATGCTGATATATCTCGAATTTATGATATTTGCCAAAAAGATTGATGCACACAGTTTTTTGTAATACAATTATGTTTTAATATACAAACAACAATGCAATTTACAATAACAGTTATTACAAATAGTTATTACACACAATGATTTATATACAAACTTACAAGCAATATAAAATTTTCTTTCTAGTCTGGAACTTCCTTTATTTTATTGAGGGTTCACGATGAGCAAGTTAATTATGAGTTGATGTAGATATAATTTGCTTAACAGGGAGCTAGCTAGCTTTGTCCTTCATTATTCATCAGCCACACATGCCGAGTTTTCCACCATGGAGGTATATAATGTTTTCGTAAAAAATACTAACGTCCTTTGAGAATCCACTGAATTTAAATGATTTGTAATGTTCGACCTTTGCAAATGCTCCTGGTCAAATATCTGAAGTTTTCCGATTGATAAGTGCTGATCACAATTATAGTTATAGCTTCCGAAGTTTATAGCACACTGACTCTAGCAAACTAATAATAGATACTGCTTTTTTTTTTGCATGTCGCATTGATTATATTTATAGGCATGTGGAGAGTTTATAGAAAATTCAGATTATGTAACAATACAAAGCTACATTGAGCATTTACTTACATACATATATTGTTGATTCTTACACTCGAGAATCTTCTGCAACTTTAGAGAATAGGCGGAAAGTTTGCAATATATATTTAAAAGTATAAGCTATGTACGTTTCTAAATATAAATTTAATCTAAACAAACATCAATATTAAAATAAATATATAATAATAAATCCATCCCAGCAGTTTCAGTAGTTCTAGCATGTGTCTTGCTACATTAGACAATTACCTATGAGCATTGATCACACTGATAAATGTCACATAAAATAATTGTTTATTTGAAATTACAATTACGTCAATTAATGTTGTGGTATATGAATATGCCATTTATTTTTAGTTTGTATTACAATAGTATTTGTTCTGAATTTATCCTTTATTTTGTGTATGTGCAGGTTTCACATAAAACATGAACAAGAAAGCCATTAAGTCCATATTATTCTTGTTACCTTTGTTCCTTTTTTTTTTTGCCCATAGGAGATATTGTATAATACTGCATGTTGAGCAAGAATGTCAACAAAATCATACTCAAATGTGACGTGTATGTACTTATATTTCAGTGGGATTGATCAAAGTGCCTAAGGTGGCATAAATATCCTGAGGATGTAGTATTATAAAATTTAGTATATATTACTGTGATCTCTTGGTTAGCTTTCTCTCTCTCTCAAGCCCTCAGTTTGGTAAAAGAAGTTTATCTTTACATTGTAAACAGTAATATTCTCAAAAAGTTTAACCTAAATGTTAACTAGATTTAATTAAATACTTTGATAAGTTTTTAGGAGAGTATAGAGAGTTAGCTGTTCTTGCCCTATACATAGACTATGTTGATTGTGTTTTTAGTATAGATAAAAATTGTTTTGTTGTGTTTTTATACATTTGTGTCTAGTCTCTTTCTTAAACTCAGTCAAAGATCTAAGAATTACTTAATAAATATCTTGTTAAACTTCCTATTATTAAATAGATCTATCTCATTACTCTGTGGTTACCTTAATTCTAACTGAGTATACCACAATATAAAAATATATTCAACTAATCATAATAAGTATTTCTGATTATTACTGGTTCTAATTATCCAAGTAGTTGAAGTACTTCCTTCTGAAACGTTACTTACCTGTTTTCACCCTTAAGAGATACTACCCTGCACACAACTGCCATGGAATTTCCTGCATGTGCCACAAGCCTTGAATAAATTCACACCCCTATACATATGCACATTTATTGTGCTAGCCTGTGATGTAATTTTCATAATGCTATAGCTGTTCTCCATGAAATTTAAGCCTACTTTTTTTTATAAAGATGGTAGTAGTACACTAAACAATTTTTATTTACTTAAATAATGCACCCAAGAATACAGAATGATAACACACACAAAATATACAATATCTCATAACATAACTGGCTTTCTGACTATGGCATAAGATCCTCAAAATATTTTCCTAAGCTTCTTGATCTGAACACTATGAGAGAAGATTTTAAACAAAAGGCAAAATAGAAAATACTCTGTACTGAAAATAATGTAATATAATACTTCATTTGATAGATTAAAACCATCTTTTCATTGTTTTTAAATGATATAAAATGTCAGATAATTATTGGCAATTTGCAAAATAGAGGATGTGACAGGTGGGTCTGGCTGTGTAGTTTGTTTCCATAAACAAAGAAGATTGAAAATTACAAAAATTAGTCTTTGCCCTAATAATATCTATATAATGAGTAATTTACGTTAAACTCTGTTCTTCAGAAAGGGGTGGTGTAAATAAATTAGTAAATGGGTAAGACCTAGAGAACAAATGTCACAACTCTTATACAAGGGGAGATTGAGGATTTATATGTGTATTTCCTTTTAAAATCAAGAAACAAAACTTATATAGTATTAAAATTTGTTTATTAACTATGATTTAATGCCAAGTTTATTCTTATACATTGGTAACAAAGTAGTTTAATTAAATTTTGAATGTAACTTTGTATGAGCACATGATGTGCACAATTTAATTTACCCATTGAGAGGGTTAAAATAACAAAATTTTTATTCACATTGAAGTGTGTATCTTAAGTCTCAAATTTACTGTCAGACTTGTTATATTGTATGGCTGTATTGGCTTCTCAGGTAGAGATCTGCAAAAAAATTTCACATAGAACAAAAACAAAATCAAGAAAAAATCGCCATAATCTTGTTTTATTCCATTAACTTTAAGTCACTGTAATCATAATACAGTATTATACAATCCTTAGATTACCTGTGTTGATGACCAATCCAAATAAACATATTCAAGAGAGATAAATCCCTGACTCATACTAACTTTTACTAGTTTCTGGACCACCCCTTGAAAATGTGTATGACGACTCTTCAGAAAAGCTTGACATTAAAAAACAGGGTCAGATAGCTTATTTTGTTATCAAACTGTACTGCTTTTATAAATATGTGTAAATGACACAGTTCCAAATAATGTAGCTCATGACGTTTGTTATTCATATATCATGATGGAATACTGTTAATGTTTTTTTAGACCTGCGAAACTGGGAGAAAGATGTCTGGAGTGGTTGTTAACCTTGTTTAAAAATAAAGCATACAATATTAAGCTACATTGAGATCAGAAATTCACATGTGGTTTCATACACAGAATGTTATCTAAAGCTCTGCACATCTAAAATGTAGGGAGGTAAAGAAATACTTCAACTTCACTTACATCTTGTCAAATGAATGTAAAAAGTAAATTTAGTTATAGGTTGTTTAATCTTTGTTTTCAAAATACCATTTGTTTTTATAATATACATAGGTAGTAGCACAGCTTGTGTTATAATACTTAACAGAACAGACCACACTGTATACACTGCCAACATAGGAGACAGTGGATTTTTAGTTGTACGACAAGGCCGAATTATTCATCGATCAGAAGAACAGACCCATTATTTTAACACTCCTTATCAGTTATCTCTTCCTCCTCCAAGTGTGACAGGGCAAGTTTTAAGTGATAGGTAAGTTGTATTTGTATTTTGAGGTAGTGAAATTTTAAATGGTTCAGTGACTATGATTATATGAAATACATTTTGTTCATACTGTATTCCAAATCTGCTACCATGAGCAAATGGGAACTGTAGTTTCAAGTTACATCAACTCTCATTAACCAAGCTAAATCAAGCATTGACAGATTAGTTTCTTCAGTACAAGGGTGAAAACTGGTAAAATATGGGCTAGCTTAAACAGAGAGAGAGGAGTATGTTTCCACAAAAGCAATGAATAATTATTTATTACATGCAAGTAAAATTGTATCTATTAAATATTGATAATTATCTTAAATTTTGACCGAGGTGCAGTATGAGGTTGTGAACAGTTTGCTATAGGAACAAGAAAATATGACTTTGTAATTCAGAAATTTTACTTCTCTGCACTGCTAAGAGCTATTATCTTGAGTGCAACTGCCATGGAATATCCTGTGCATGCCACAAGCCTTGAACAAACTCCCTCCCCTACGTGTTTAAACATGTATTATTCCATTCTATGACATAATCGTCATAATGCTGTAGATCTACACCAATAGGAGGACAACACAACCTTTATGTGCAGTAATTCCCATAAGCACTAGTACATGATCATAGACTCATTCTTTTCTTGGGATTGCCTGTGTTCAAATGTAATTTTTTTTTCCAGTGCATTTGCAGTTATCCTGCTATTTTAATTGAACTTTTTCATTTATTTTGACATTCCTTCCATCTGCTTGCAATTTCATATTCCTTATAATCACTACATGTATTTGTTTTATTGTTTCCATATAAAAAAAATAAAAAAGTAAAAAAAGTTGTCAACTCTTTACTATGAATTTGCACATCTACATTGCTTATATGCCCAGAGGTTCTAATGTTCATCTTCAAGACTAAACCTGTCATGTTCATGATGTTATATTTATTGCATATTAGGTGGTTAGTTCCCTTTTGCCTGCTTCTTCTTCATTGTTGGTTCTTTGTTGTTCTGTTTCTTTATCTTCAGTAGAGCCTGCCTCATCTGTGGATGATTTTGACCAGCTTTTTTGTGGTTCTTCACTTCCTGATGAGGAACAGGTGCCTCCTCCTTGTTTGTTTTGCTCATTACTCAGACATTCTTTCTCTTTTGCCCCTCAGTTTCAATGCCTCTCAAGTTTCTTTGCTTTGTGATTCTCCATCTTTTAAATTTCTCTTTTCATACATATGCTGATAATTTTTTTCCAAACTTCTTGTTGATCAGCATTTTCCTTGTCTTTGTAACTCCTATGCTATAGCCTATGATTGTGAACCTTCTGTTTTTTATCTTTGTTTCTTTCTTTTTAATAGTCTACTTAACTTTGCCTTACCTTTACCCAGCTCCCTTGCTATATCTTTATTTTCACCTCCTACCTGAGGCTCTTCGTTGTGACCCAGATAGTTTTGTTGGGAATGCTCTTCCTATTTGTTTTCCACTTTAGCTTCTTTTTCTTTATCTACTGTCTCTATTTTAACCTAGTTTATTATTATTATTATTTAATCTCCTTTGTCAGGATGCTTTCCTTTTGAGTGTCCATCTACATTCCTTTTATCTCTGTGAACTTTTTCTTGCCCTTTGTCTTACTGACCAAGTCTTTGGGGTATTCTTGACTCTGTGGGACCTTAGGTGGAAGCTGTTTACCAACAATCTTCCCTGAGTTCCCACCTCACTCATCCACAGATTCTTCAGCTTTTCACCCATCTTCGTGTTAGGCTAACCCCTCACCTTTTTCTCATTCCTCTAGCTTCTGTTCTTCAACCCCCCTCCTCCAGGCCATTGTAGTTTTTTATGGTGACTATTCTTTGGTCTTGTTGGTGCTTGCCTCTCCCACTTTGTTCATCTGTAGTCAATCTTCTGCAGTGATCCTTGGATCTACAAGTTCTTTCTCAGGCCTCGCTCTCTTCTTTCATACTCTACCTCCTGCTTCCTATCGCCTTCCTACCAATTCCCTGCATCTTCAATGTCTTCAGAATGTGGTGTCCACTTTGTTGGTGGTGGGGGTTCTAAAATCTGTCTCCTTCTCCACTCAGGGCTTTTATTCCCGTCTCTTTGTCATCCCCTAGAAGATGAGAGATTGGCACCCTGTCATCTCTAAATCACTTTCTCCTTCTTCCGTAACTTTAGATGAATGGCTTTCACAGTTTACATTTGGTCCTTTCTTCATATTCTCATTTACCCTCTGTCCTGTAATTTCCTCTTGCTTGTCTACAATGGATGAATATTTCAATTATGTGACATTCCTTTTGTCTTAGCCATGGCCCCTTATGTTTTTAACTGGATAATGTGTTCCTTCACTTGAGCATGCATCTTTAGACGACTGACTTCTCTTGGCAACATCTTGTCAGGACTTGGTGGTTGCTACTTCCAGTCTTCTTTGGGAGGCCTCTTGCCTGGGCTGGCTTGTAAAATTTTCTAAGTTTGTTTCAATTCACACTCAGAAAATTGTCCACCTGGGAGTTTTCCATAACTACTGCACAGGTTGAGCTCAATCCTGTTCTTTGTGCCATAGAAACTGGTTTCCAAGATGCTTTTATCTCCTTTTCTTTCTGTGCAACAGGTTCTGTTGCTTTTGGGGATGCTTACTTCCTTAGAAGCCCTGATCCCTCTCAGTCATGCACACATGCATCCCATTTAATGGGCTTTGAGAGATCTGTGGAATATGTCCCAGAAGCCCTTATTCACCATCATATCTGTACCTTATATCCCTTTCTGTTGTTTTGGCTTGATCTCCAATGTGAACCAGGGTGTACCACTCCCCCCCCCCTCCCCCCACCTGTATCTTTCCACTGGCACCTCTTTTTCCAATTCATAGTGGCTCTAGACAAGACACCACACCCTCTGCGCATCAACATTCTGGAGATGACTTCAGCATATTCTTTGGTCCTAGTTGTCTGATCATCTTGTGATAAACCACTTGGACGACTGTATTATAATTTCTTACATCATCTCTCAAGGAGGCACCCGCTGTTGGGTCCTGTGCTTTCTCACTCTGGACTTCCTCTATTGAGCCTACAGTTGTCATATTCATCTTACAGTTTGCTATGTCTTGTGTGGATTAGATCCATCCCATGGAGTGGTCTTTACATCATTTGTTTTTCAGTTTGATTTGTTCCCACTTTGAAACCCAAACGTCTCCCTCTTTGGAGCTCCCCCTTCCCCCTATGAACTTTGGTTATCCACTTTGAGGTGTCATACCTTCATCTTCATGCATAGAATTTGTCTGGTCTATTGCAAGACATGGGATTTTCCTGTAGAGTAGCCTGTTTTCTCTCTCATTTTTGTAGGCATTCTACTCTCACCCTCTATTAACGTAAATGGCTGTTTACTGCTGCTTTCTTTGGCCAGGTCATCCTATTCTTCCACATTTTACTTCTTTCTGTAACAGATTTTTCAATAAAAGTCTGTCTGTCTCAATCATTAGAGGTTACCATGTAGCATAGGCCATCCACCCCTGCTCAGTGCCCACTGTTGAGAAGGGGGTTTTCTGTAAGACTGCTTTAGCATTATATCTATACATTTGATATGGCTGTTTTTGGCACTTTTTACAAAAAAAAACAGATGGCACCAGGTGTAGTCCTGCACTTACACCTGGCTCATGCTTACTGTCTTTAGTCATAATAACCCATTTCACTGTTTCTTGGTGGAGACTGATTTCCAGATGTTTCTGCCTGATGACAGTGGTTCATACACACACTGATTTTTGTCTACCACGTATTCCTCTTTTTTGTTCTTTTAGTGGAGCATGGGAGAACCCTTACCGTATACCCCCCCCCCCCAAATCGTGCTAATTTTTAAGGTTACAGTCGTATTTTTGGTTCAATGTCACCTAAAAACGTTGGGTAGATATTGTCGGTTAACTACCACAGTCTGCAATACCTCATGAGTGGGTGCTGTGTTTTCAGTAGCTGATGACTTTGTTCGTATTGTTTACACCAGTCTTTGTTCCAGTATAAATTTAAATCATTTATTATAGTGCATTAGTTGTTTCATTAGAATTTGAGTGAAAAGAAAGTATATGCTTACCGAATATATTTAATAAATTCAATACAATACATTTTATAATGAGTTTACACATAATATGTTTAAAAAAATGTATAAAGGTTAATATTTTATTGACATTTGCGTGGCTTCAACTTCTGCTTCCTCTTCATCTTCATATTACCACAAGTAGTCGTCCTCCATACCATCCAATGAATTTGAAATGCCACACTTCTTGAAAGACTTGATTACTGTTTCTACATCTATATCATTCCAGGCTTTTATGACAAAGTTACACAAGACATCCAACTGTGGAGGATGCATATTGCCACTTTTTTGTGAATGACTTTTTACCACTAACCATCCATTCGTTCCACTGTTCTCGATTGCGATCTTTAAACGGCTTGTTGAGACACGCATCCAGTGGTTGCACCAATGATGTCTATCCTCCAGGAGTAACTGCCGTGTCTGTGTTTATTCTTGCCAGACATTTCTTTGTGTTGGTAGTTAAATGAAGCCTGAATACATCCCACACCAACAGGCTACGTTGTTTATGATGTTCACCTAGTTGCCTACTCCATACATGATCAAGCCATAGCTTAATCCCTTCTTCATCCATCCAGCCTTTTTTTTGTAGACATGTACAAAAACTCCAACAAGGAACTTGATTTTCAGCATTGTTTTTCTTTTAAAAGTAACCATTGCTTTTATTTTGGCACCATCTGCTTTATATGCTAGAACCATTGTAAAACTTCACCACAGAATTTAAGGTTCACATTTTATACCCGGAGTATAAGACGACCCCCAATTTTTGGGTGGATTTTTTTAAGGTTAAAAGGTCACCTTATACGCCAACATGTACGGTACTTCCCTATCCCCCCCCCCCACAGTAAGAGACTGATTAGTCCCATTCCTCATTTGATATGTAGGGCTGCAGTGTTCCTTGGAATTGTAGTACAGGGTGCTTCATTACAATATATCTCAGTGGATATGTCCAGCCAGACGAGACTTGGGATGCAGGTGAGAGTTCCTCCTCCATACATCTGTGATTATATCTATCTCATGTAAGTGTTTCACCAAGGTGGAATAGCCTAGAGTCCTATCTGCATTACATATTCTAACATTCTTCCCACATTTATGACATATTACCACCGGCACTAGATTTAACTTTCCTGTGTATTTCCTTGTTTTGTACATGAAATATATTAATGAATAAATAACAACAAACTGGGCAAAGAGTATTCCCTGTTTGTGAAGGTTGCAATCTCTTTCTGGTTGCTACTCCACTAGGTAATTCCTGGGATTGTGGAAATCACACTCTTGGTGGTTTCCCTTTCTGGCACTTTTTTGGAAAGGAGCTCATCTTTGTAATTGATTAGCACTGGTCCCTCCTCAGTTTTCAAAGTGGGATTCTAGCACTTAGTGATGCAGAGAAGTAAGTAGCATTTCTCAATTTAAAATTCTCCTAACATAAAAAAAAAGTGAGATAGGTACTTACTTCTCTGCACCACCATCCCACCCTTCCATCTCATTTCTGGTGCATTTTCTTTGCCTCATTAAGAATATGCCTTTGATCATGTGCTAGTGCTCACAGGGATTACTGCACATGGGGTTGTGTTACCCTCTTATTGATACAACATTACATTGATTATGTCATAGGTTAGCATAATACACATAGACGTTTAGTAGTTTGTTCATGGCAGGCAGCATTTGCAGGAATTGCACAGGTAGTAATAGCTCTAAGTGGTGCAGAGAGGTAAGTATCTATCTGAAATACATTTTCAGATCAAGAAAATGCTTGCTTTGTTAATTTAAGTAAAAAAAAGAATGTTTAAGCTTTACCACATTGTCCTCTTACAATTTGTACAGTTGGAAATAATAATAGTTAAAAAAATTAATCAGAAAGTTTGATTGAAGTCAAGTTTCTTCAAGATAATGTTTGTAGATGGAAATGTAAATACAGATAGGTAACTTTCTGTTGGTTATTTGTTAATAAGGTCACAAGTTATTAACAGTAAATTCTCTCTACATGCTGATTGGTTGAGAATCTCAGCTGAAGTTGTAAGAAGTAATAGCTAAGCAATGTAAATTAAACATTTTTTTTTTCTGTAACACTAAGCATTTTACTGCACAATTAAAAGATGTTGAAGTAGTTGCAAAAATAATATATGGTTCTTTAAAAGAATTACATGTATAAAATACTAAGAACTAAAGAATAGTCTATTAACATGAAATAAATTAGAAAGTACTGAATATTATTATTAGTGTGTATGTTAAAATAATTTGATTTATATGTTCCTTAGTTAAAGGAACTGTGTTTATGGTTAGTTTTATTCAACTTTTTTATGTTAATATTTTGATTCTAGCCCTGAATCAGCAGTTACATCATCATTTCAAGTCCAGGAAGGTGACCTGATTCTTGTAGCCACAGATGGACTTTTTGATAACTTGCCAGAAAACATGATACTACAAGAACTTTCTAAGCTTAGAGTAGGTGACAGTAAGCAAGTGCTTACAATTACTATATGAAAATTACAACAACGTATGTCAAAGATGAAAATCAGTTTATATTATTTTATAATACAATATTCTATCGTGCAAATGATCATGCACATTTTGTAACATTTAGCATGCATTTACACCGCACAGCATTTGCTTTAACATTCAAAATCTAGGTGATTGGCTATCATGAGATCTTCAACATAAGTAAGGTTGACCAGTGACAATATGATCAAAGATCAAGATATGTCAAAATCTAATAAGTCTAGAGAGGGATATTTTGTTTCTTAGTGACATCCATCAAAACCGATGGTCTTGTGCTTAGTGTCTACTATAAACTCCATTCATGTGGATTTTTATCAAATGTAGTGTTAGAGTTAACCTTTAAGCTTATAACCAAGTTGAGCACAACTTACTTTCCATATGATAACTCTCCTCTTTTCATTTTGATGTTTAAACTCTTTTTTTTTTAACTAGTAATTTGACAACTTTCAAACTCAAGACACTGATTATCGCTATTAGATTTAGGAATGATATGCATGTATTTATTACAAGTAATAAAGATTCTAGTTTGTGATATATCTATCAGTTTGATATCTATGTGCCTTAGGCTTATTTTTTAAATTGCATTTAATGTACATGTCAGTTATGTTAACTTTCTTAAATCAAATTTTTCTTTTATTTAAAGCTGTAGGGTCTGTTGGTTGTAGAATTTTTATTGATGACTTCCAACTGTAATTCAAAATTAGCTCAAAATCATCATCTTTTAGCCTTCAAAACAATGGTATCTAATCACCGATCCACAGTTAAAAACTTACCAGTCTGTGAAAATGTTAGCAATACCAATTTTTTAAAAAGTTCCAAAATTAGGGAACTTAATTAAAATCATGTTTGTTGATCGTATTTTGTTTCATGTGTTTTTGCCTGATTCATGATATGTAAAAATTGCATATTTTCCACTGCCATGAAGGTTGAAAACTGCTGCTCTAAAATATAATTTTCAACTTAAGCAGTGTAAAATATATAAATGTATCTCCATTGGTGGCAAAGGGTGCTCACAGGCAGTTTATTTTGTGTGTTTTATGTAAAATGTGAGCAACTACTCCAGTATTCTGAAAGGTCCACTGTTTCTGGTGTTTTTTTAAGTAAACACTTGACTTTCATCTAAATCACTTAAATTATTTTTATATATAAGAAATGATCCAGGTTTTTTTGGGAAAAAGACACACACTCACCAAACTCTGTAATGATTTTAAATTTAGGCTACTTTTAGAATATTCAAAATGCTAGGTGTTTAATTAGGCTATATGCACATTTGGGTAATAAATATAATGAGTTATAATAATTCAATTCCCTTGGTTTAATGAAAAGTGAAACTTACAGGCTGAAGTACCACATTGAAATATAAGGTTTTATTCACCAAAATGTCCAGCTGTTGGAAGGTTGTGGAGATGATGGAGTGCTTCAGAATGTATAGATTATTGAAGTACCAACTTTAGTAGTTGTTTCTGTCCACTGATATCTTCCAGTGTCCAATGCAACAAGCCTGAAACCTCAGCCTGTAAATTTTTTTTTGTGTTAATAAATCTTTATTCAACTAACATTAAAACAACATTCTCTTGATTGATTACAAATCATTTGAATAATTGCATGACTTATAGATACAACACTTCAGGCTCCAGAATTGTTGTAAACATGCTTATGAATATGTACAACAAAACTAAATTGTCTGGAATAATAATAAAACATCCACAGTTGACATGATTTTATAACCAATTTTAGGCCTATTCGAATAATGTTGGAAAAGTATACACAGTATTTTTGCAACAGTGACTGATAAGTGAATAAATACTTTATTCTTTCTAAACGTTCAATGATGCATGAGCTTATTGTTTAGCTTTATAGATGTTGGAAAAACTTCTTAAGTTTGGCATCACAGTGAAAATGATAGTTTTCAGAAGAACTGGAATCTGCAAAAACATTGAAAGGTCAAACTAAAATCAGTAAAAAATAAAACACGGGTTTATCCATTACAAAGCCTTTACTATAATTTTGTTGTATTTTAAGAGGCATTATGCTGTTGTATTAAACCTGACGAAGAGAACTTGCTCGAAATATTGCTAGATAAAAGAAACTTGTTTCTATTTCAGTGGTCTGTTTTTGCAGTGAATTTATTTCATTAGCCTTAGAAATATCCCCTTTACCACTGCACATGTACTTGGTGTTCAGGTATTCAGCAGTAGGCATTGTAGGTAACATATTATTTCTAAAAATCTCATTTTAAACTGTAGTATCTTCTTTTATACATACTGTATCAAAAAATAAAGTTTCAATGCTCAAAGCTGATATGCACAAAATAAGGAGAATTTAGGGTAAAAAAGCATCTACAGTTTAAAGATTTTTTTATTAGAAATTTTAGGCCCATTGGTTTCTAATGCTTGTGGATCATAGCATGGCATGATTTTTTGGTCCTGGAAGTTCTAACGTGTGTGGTCATAAAAAGTGGTTGAATGTCCTTAATTTCACTTGGAAAAGTAATTTATAAACCCTGTGATAAGCATTTTCTTATAGCAGGTAAAATTCCTGCCACTCAAGGATTATCATTTGTAACTTTAGAAAAATATATCCAGTAATTCTGTACAGTGTTACAAAACCTAATAAATTGATAAACTATTATTTTTTAATGATCAATCTATTTAACTTTTAATTTTAGGATCAATGTGTGGAGAATGTTCAACAGGTAGTCAATTCTTTGGCTTTACAAGCAAGAAGACTAGCCTTTGATGCTACCTACCTCTCCCCCTTTGCTCTCCGTGCACGAGAAAATGGAATTGATGCTGTGGGTAAGAAGTCATTTGTTATAATATATAACAAATATTAGTTGTATAAAGTCATTGACTTTGAGCTTTTTCTCCCACTATTTTCAACAAGCAGAATTTCTACATAACTGGAGAACACTTTTTGATATGTGTTATTTCTATGTTTCAGGATATCTTCAAGATCTTTATTGGGTCAGCCATTAGTTATTGTGTAGTTATTCAGAATCATGAATCGTAGAACTTTGTAGTGATTAATTGCAAGTTTTTATGTAGTAAAACACAATGTTATTTTGGATATTTGTTTGTTAACTCTTTCAGC
>NW_013666270.1:95084-98097 GCF_000517525.1 Limulus polyphemus
GCTATTATGAAATATGTTCTTAAAGTTATTTTTCTTAAAACATAGAACAGTAAATGAAGTAAAGCAAACAATTCTCTTCTAGTTACTACCTTTGTACTTGATTGCTGCTTGACATAGGCTGCTAAGCCTTTAAACATTTTGCACGTGGAGGATATGAAACAAAATAATTTTTTTAGGTTTTATATAAATACATTTGAATAACTAAAAAATACAGAAATTACTACATCAGTACCATAGAATTCAACTATAATTTATCAAGCTTAGTAACTAAGATGCATTTTACTCTTAACAAAATATGAAATTTTGTGCAGACTAAAGACAAAACCTACCTCATTGAAATTTTGGTTCAAAAGAAAGAAATGGCAATAGCCATGCTAGAAATGCTGAGAAAACCACTAGGGAGACTTTCTGAGCTTCTGATTGGTTATTCATGTCATATATAGAAGGAAGTGTTTCCAAAAATGGGAAGAGATGTTAGGGTGCCATTCTGTTTGATTTATTACATGAGCACTATCTCAGCAAATATAAAAGATAAGATGTTATTATTTTATCTTCTAGTTTGTCAATATCAGTAATTTGCGTTTCTAATTCATACAAAATTATAGACTTAGTATTTTGACTTCACAAGCATCTCATTTGAACTACTGCTGCATTCAACATACCATGAGACACAAAAATCGATATATATATATATATTGGTGTTTTTTATTATTTATTTCTAAGTTAATAAATTGAGTAATGTATTGTAATAAAATTTGAATTATAATCAACAGTTTGATACCAAACTTATTGACATAAATCCATGAAATAGTAGTTCAATATAATTTTGAATGCGAGTCAACAAAGGAGATGGCATGACCTTTCACCCCTGACCTGTCTCAAAAGGGTTAAACAGTTTATGAATGTATTGGTATGTAACTTCAATAGTAATATTACAGCTAATGGTATTGTATACTTTTTCTGTAGGTGGTAAACCTGATGACATCACCATACTGCTGGCATTTGTAGGTGGAGGAGACAACTTGGATCTGCAGACTGTTGTAGCTCGGAATACAGGTTGCATGGACTATGGCTAATATCTATGTTCAACTATTTCAGGGATGTGCTAACTTGCTGTATTCAGTTAGCATGTATTGTATATAGATTATGGACTGTGCAATTCACAACTTTGTAGTCAGAATTCATATTTGTGACTAGTAGCTTAATAATGGCTGACAGCTTGAGACACTTTGATATCTTGTTATTTGGTAACCTGTGGTCATCAAAAACAGATATTTATTTAAATATTTGAACCTTTTTTCTTTCCAGTCTTTATAATATAGTGGCTAACAGCTGGCACTGCCTTATCAGCATTTGAATAACAAGTTGTGGTTATATTCAAGATTTATCTTTTGTTTCAAGTGATACCCTTGAATTTGTTAAAATGCTCCTTTCTGTCTCCAGTCATTTTGGCATTTCAGTTTTCTCAGACTTTTAAAGAATAAGGAAGTTTAATGTTTTAAGGCAGTATTTATATATGTAATAATTGTTTTGAAGACAAATATATTTTATTAATTTAAGAATTGTTTTTCCTAAGAAAAAACAAATTCCATTTTAGTACTTTAATTTTGGATTTAAAATAATTTAATACAAACACCATTTCAGTTAAATAAAATAATTAAAGGAATTTCACACTTCATTGGTTAAGTTTTTTTTGTTCACTTAGGCAGAAAGAAATATAAATCATCTTTTAAACCAGTATTATTTAATTTTTTGTTGCAAAGTATGTGTGTGAAGTGTATACAATTGGATGAGGCATCATATTTTTTATATTTGTTCCATATATGTGGTTCCCACATTGACTAGTAAATGCCATTGTAACAAATATAATAGAGTGTATTGTTCTGTATAAAAGTTAGAAATTGTGTAGAAATCATTAGAAATTGTGTACAGATTAGATTTGTAGCAATTAGAGTAGATGAGGGTCCAAGATAAACCAGTTAGCTAGGACATAGTTTTCTTTTAAGGAATTTTTAAGCAGGATGGTCAACATTTGAGAAAGGTTTATTTTGTGGACTGCTCATGCTGTATATTTGTTGGTGAAGAAGGACACCGCACACAGCCCGAAACATTGTCATCAACAAACACAAGGCAGAAGTAGACCACAAAAAAACTTACTCAAAAGGCATAGTTTTGTACTTAGAAGATTCCTCCTCAGTCGGATCAAAATTACTAAGATGCTTGCAATAGATTAAATGTATAAAATCAAAACTCTGGTACAGAGTGGTGTGTCTTGGTAAAAGTTTTTAAAACTGTAACTTTAAAAGTTTGGAGTTTTAGTATTAAGCTCTTCTTTCTTTCAAACATTGAGACTAACTTAACTGTTTTTATACTTGTGAAGTGTACACACATCAAAAATTAGTGTGTGTATCTGTACTAACATTCATAAATACAGAGACTAAGCAAGACTTAGTGGTTATCTTGTCAGACTGGTGCTCTGCATTATAATGTTGCAAAAATTTACTCCACGCTTTAGGGCCATGGGTGCATTTAAAAGTGATTGTGAAATCTCACTATTTGATTAAAGTTGGCAGTAGGTGTTGTTGATTAGCTACCTTCCTTCTAGTCTGTTAGTTCAAAATTGAGAATGACTAGTGCAGAAAGCCATTGAATTTCTTTGCGTGATATCTCAAACAAACAAAGACATACATATGAAAAAAACATTAAATCACAAAAATTCTGGTTTCAATGGAGATTTCTAGTTAAAGCAAAGTGATGCTTATCATATTTTTGAAAATAACTATTTTCACCAAATATTAACCAGTGTTATCACAAAAATATGTGGAAGAAAAAAGCATTGAAGACAGTATTTTATTTTCTAATGTGTGTTAGCTAGGATTCACACTAGTTAACTATTATGATTGCTACATGCTGAATTACATATATAGATTACAATGAAAAACTTTGTAGTATTTTATAATAGGGTTGCAGTGATTAATCAATTTTTTTAAAGGAATAACATATATAATGGCTG
>NW_013666270.1:98146-107877 GCF_000517525.1 Limulus polyphemus
AGTGATTAATCAATTTTTTAAAGGAATAACATATATAATGGCTGGAGACGGCTTGAATGGGTAATGAAGAAAAACTTTAATATAACAGCAAATGTACAACGTTTCGACAACGTTTGCTGATATATTAAAGTTTTTCTTCATTACCCATTCAATCCATCTCCAGCCATTATTAGTCTCAAAGTGGGTTCCTCGTCATCGAATTTGAATAACATATATGCTACTGCTAGAACTAGGTACTTTAATCATTTACCTTTGAGAAGCAACTCCATCTATTAGTGTCACATAAATTAATTGATTAATCAAAATTAATGTTTCCGATTATTATTGTTTTAAGTTATTTCAACAGTCAAGTAATCATATTTATAATGACATCGGTTGCATAAAAATAATTAACTAATCAAAATTAGTGTTCCCAGTTATTACTGTTTTGAGTTAGTCCAACTATCCAAGTAATCCAAATATTACCATTCTGTTAGTATGTTGTTAAGCACAAAGCTACATAATGGAAATGTGCCTTGTGTTTTGAGGGTTTCAGTTTCAATCTCCATTACCACTAAATTTGCTCACTTTGCTTTTGTTATTGAAAAGTTACTAAGGCTATCTGCCACTGTCACTAAATTAAATATGAACTGATGGTCAGTGAGAAGACAACTGGCTGGTAGCACCCACTGCCAATTTATTGGTGTTAAATAAAATGTAAACTTACTGGTTTTTTTTTACATTGTATTATATTTATAATTGCCTAGCTATTTTAATTAATGTTGTATAAGCAAGTGAGGATTTAGGAAAGGGGTCCAGGGCCACTCCACACAAATATTTGCTTTTCAGAAACTAATTATTATTTAATCCTTTGACTCTGACTGCTTTAAACATTCGTGGAATTTTTCAAGCTGTACGCTGCACATTCACATTGAACTGCCAGAAGTGGACTGTACCCTATATGGCAAATCAGCAGTCAGTGGATTTAGGTTGTTACTTTTTTTATATGTAGGCATAGATTTTGAGATCCAACCTCCCTCCATTTCTTTTTTTTTTTAATAAATTAATAAAACAGCCACATATTTTTTCACTACTATGTAGTGTCAAAAAAAAAAAACATTAGTTTGGTTCAATGTTTTTATTTGATTGGACTATTAATTACCATAAAAGCTTTTTTGTTTCCTGAAATCTACAGCAATCCAGTTGAGGCCACAACCAGTAATTGAGTATTTTGAAGCTAATAAAACAATATGATGAAAAAGAAAAGAACTCTGTAACATATATATATATACATATACAATCAGTAAACAGTTGGTCTCCTGTATAATATTGAATACCTAAGTTAATTTAGGTTACTATATGGTGAAGTGAAATGGACTAAAAACACCATAGATAATATGAACATCAATTACTGTTGCCATAGTAAATTTTCAATTCTAGAATTTTTCCAGACTCTAACAATATGTCTAGACTTTGGAAATTTGTTTTCATCAAAATTAGTATTGTTTAGAGCACCTGTAGCTCTTATAGACTTGATACAGAATTGATTTTTCATTGTATAGAAGTTAGAATTCTGGTGTAAAAGATGTTTTTCATATTGTTCATATCTAAAATAAATGAAAATATAAGTTGTATAAATGTATGAGAAATGACTTTAAAAAAATTAAAACCAGGTATTATTTTTATCAATGCTATAAAGTTTTTCTAAATATTATTATAGAGATGAATATATTTAATTTTAATTTAAAAAATTTGAGATGTTTTCAACGGTTTTTATTTTCATATCAATACCATTACTAGAAATAACAATATAAACCTTGAAATAGTTGGATTATAATGTAATTGAACTAATCATTTACAGAATATATTAATGTTATTTTAACTTTATTTGAATTACTTAGGTAACTTTTAGGACTGTGTGGTTGACACTGATTAATACTATATTATAGTGGAACTTTCTTATTTGATGTAAAAATTTGATTACAGTGTAACATAACTAACTGGTATCATACCATCATTGTAAAAATGAAACATTACTGCAGCTGAAATAAATTGTTGTTATTCTAATGTATGTGTTTGACCTTAGATTTATAGTACTTAAAAATATCCAAGAATACAACGTTTTTTTATTAGCTAAATATGCATTTGGCTAATAAATAAGTGGAGCTTTAATTATTGATTTCCTTTGCTTGGTCATAAGACATTTAGAGTAACTGTGTAGTTATAGATATGACTAGATAAGGTCTCAACACTGGCATGAGTGTGTAAAACAATACTGGATTGTCTGAAAAAGTGTACACAGTATTGTTGCAACAGGTGAATGACTAGTTGAATAAATCTTTTATTATTTCTAAACAGTGCAGTTTTGTTACGTTTATAATACATTTTCATGCACAAAGTTTATGATTAAAAATATAACTTAATTCTAAATTGTGTCTGACGTTAGGGTTTTCTCTGGTTTTTCACATATTTTCAGTACTTGATAAAATATTTTGACACAAATTTTAGAATCAAAATTTTGTCATTTTCTTGCATATATTTACTGTAGTTCATGAAGAAAAATAAAAGTTCATATTTTCATTTTTGCATAGCTGCAAGGAGTTTTGCTTGTAAAAGATACAACCTACTTGTCATTTTTCTTTAAAATTTTCTGCCCATGCCTAAGGATAACTTTTTGCAAATAATAATATATTATCTGTTTCTTGATTGAGAAGTGTTTACATGTGTTTTTTGTTTGTTTAAACCTTGTCATGGTGTCACATCAAGTGATTTGATCATTTACTAATAAAACAAACCTTCGAAAAACGGCTATAAAGAAAGGTTAAATATGATTGGATAAAGCAGGAATAAGTCTATGATATATATATTGGTAAATGCAAAGGTTTAGAAACTCGTTTTTATTCAGTTTCTCCAAATGTTCCTTTCATTAGTGAATGTTTTCTTCAATGAAAAGACATCAGATAATTTGTGGTAAGGTAAGCTTATACACAACAGAAACAGGTTGAATGGGTAACTAATATAACTTCATTACAAATATACCATAGTAACAAATGAATAATGTTTGATAAAGGTTTTGTTATCACTGGTTACAAGTAGTTTACCTAGACAGGTAAGTATGTATATATATATATATATATGTACAATGAAATGAAGCCCACATGACTGGAGATTGCTTAAGGTTTAAGAAAGGTATTTTTTGATGTTTGGTTCTTTGTTATAGATATACTGTGGTTTTATTGAGTTGCAACGTTGGTAAACATGATTTGATTTTTTACTATGTTTACCACATAAAGTCCTTAAATCACATAAGTTTAGTTAAATTTACTGTTTTGTGAGTTTTTTAGGTGACTTCAAAATATTTGATGACCCCAATCTTTATTTAATATTATTTTTATGTGTATCCTGTTAAACATATAAGTTCACTAACTGGCTACTTGGCTATTTCTAATTGTAATCAAGATATGTTTCAAATGAATACATTATTAACGTTACTGATTATTAACGGTTTTTTCCTTAATTAATTATCAGTTCATTTGATCTACAGAAGAATATCTGTGGGGGAGTACTGTGTATTTTTGAAAATAAACATAATGGCAGATGCATAATGGTACTTAATTGACATTACTGATTTATTCACCAAGTAGGAAATGGCCAGAATATCTGAACAATTTTGTGGCAAAATATTGTTTTAGAAAAAAAAAATATTTTGGGCAAAATGGTGACTTTCAGAAGAGGTCTTATTATGTGAAACTAAGGATAATTTGAAAAGTGCTCAAAAAACTAAATCAAGGTGAATGAAAATAGGAAGATTAATAGCATATTAAAATATAAAATTTTAATTGACTTACCAGTTAAGTGTAAGTGAATTATACACAGATACTATTGCGTTAAAAATAGAGAAAAAGAGTTTGGCTTGTCAACTGAATTATAAATCAATTGAATTAGCCTAAGTGGACTTTTGACAAGAAGAAGAGAACTGTATATTGTTTAAGATACAACTGTGATCTCGATAGTGTAAAGAATTTTGTACATATTTTTAACTTGTTTCGAATATATATATATATATTCGTGCTGTTCGTTTATTGTCGAATTTATCGCCAAAAAGTCAGACACTTAGTGTAGAAGAATCCTTAGCCCAACACATCCACATTTTTACATTACTATATATTCTACCAAAAAGTAAGTTTCTGACAATAACATTTGATAACAAGAATACAATTAAAGAAAATCATCCATAATTTTTATAGCATTTTTAGTATATATGTGTGATGTAAGATTAACCTACGGGTATGTTTAAACAAGGGAAATTATTTTATTTATAGTTTTTATATATATTTTTAAGTTACAGAACATATTTTAATGAGCATCTCAAAAAGTTTACCTTTTCACCGGTAGCTACAGTTCAATTGCTAATGTAAATGTATATTAAAATAATTGGTTTTACACAACATAAGCTAGAGGTAACACTGTTACCCTTGTGAGGAATTGTTTTATTATCTTATTCAACTTAAAGTACGGTTGTGATTTCTAATGTATTATAAATGATTAAAACGGTTTTTCCTTGGTGTATCATTCTTGAAACAAATTGTTAGCAGTCTACAGCCAGTAAAGCAAAGCATTTATAGTTTGAATATTACGTCTAGGGAAATCTATATTTGTATTGGACATTAATTGTACATTATTAGCATGGTTATCAAGCCAAATTTTTATGCTTATTTATTTGAAACCAACTGTAGTCTTAAAAATTGGGTTTGTGGTGCTCTTCCTTATACATTCAAGCCTTCTCCAACCATTATTAGTCTCAAAGTGGGTTCCTCGTCATCGAATATGCTCAGTAAGTTCAATACATGCCTCCCATGAAAACATTTAAGCCTTTTGTCTCTCTTTTCTTTTATTTCCGTTCTCATACTTTATTTTCGTTATTTTAGTACATAATAGACCAAAGAAACATTTAAGAACCCATAAATTTGAAAGTAAGCATATATTTTAAACCAAAAACAATGGCATAAAATTTTAAATACTTTAATCATGAAATTATCATAGTTATCAATTACAGATTAGTGGAAATATAACGATTTTGCTGAATTTTTGATGTGAGGGGTTAAGTTCAGTATCAGCATTACTAGAACTTAAATTATAAAATTTCTCTCATTACTACAAAGTAATAGATTTCTTCATGAAAGTTTTACAGACGGGTATAGAAATTTATCAGTCAAATGCAAAAATATTTATATATATTTAATTTTTTTTTTGTTAAACCACAATATGCTTTATGTGTTTAACAAAAGGGAAACTTAAAAACTTATTTTTGCAGAGGCCCATTGGACGGTCTGTGAATAGTTGTTATTCTCGTTTATTTTAATCAGCTTTTGAATCAAAACAACGATTCTTTGAAATTCGAGTAACATTGCAGGGCATCCTTATTATTATTATTTATTTTTTTACTATTATATCAGACTATATAGTAGTATTCATGATGTTAAAAAATCACGTAGGTTCAATAAGTATTGATAGAAACGAATAAAAACCATATAACCGGAGCGATTTCGAAAGCGCTCGGGTTATAGGTTTTTTATTAATTTCTATATAATAATATAATATTTCAGTCAGTTGAGTAATTTAGTTAAGAGCTAGAAATTAAATGAGGAAAAGTGACATGGTTTAATAATAAGTCAACACAAAATATCAGGTCGAAAGTATATTTTATGAATAATTAACGGAATTATTTAACATTAAATAATTCCTTTTGCAGTAACGTCTTTCCTAAAGCCAATTACATTGAGTTATGCAACTAACCTATAAAAATGTATGCGTAAGTACAAATGTATTACGGTCAGTTATGAAGTAAAAATTACCATAAATTCCAAATGTTTTTGAACACAAAGCAAGAGCAACACAACATGTCTTGATAAATCCTATAGGATAATTTTTTTCTTCAACAATCGTAGTTTTCCAGTATTACTTGTCAGTACTGTGTGAATAAGTCATGGCATATGATACTATTATTGAAACTTATTCCATTTATTTTTGGAACATTACAGTACTCTACGATGAAATCTTGTGGCCTAAACTTTAGGATAAGTTTACTTTTTCCGGATTAAATTAAAGGAATAACTAGTAACATTAAAATTAAAGTTTTGTTTGCATGTTTTTCTAAAATTTCATTATGTTCACCAAATGTATCTTCTTTCCTCCGAACCCTATTGCATAGCTTCTTTCAGATGTATCACTCCCAACCTTTTTCGATAAAGTTGTTACTAATACTTAATGTTGTCAAAACTGGCCCTTGTAAATGGACAGCAAAATGACTGGCTTGTTGTTCGTTATTTCACACTGGAAAAGATTTCCAACTGAGCCTGCTATGCCTCCCATGATACCTTCCCATCATAGTGCGTTTGTTTTTCCACTGACAAGCTAAATTTTGGAACATGATTTGGTATTGTCATAGCTGAAGTAGTCCAGGAAGGTCCTTCGGTAACAGATGGTATGTGCAGTGTGGTAATAGGTGTAGAGAAATATGTTCTCCTATTCCCTGTTTTGTAGTAGATAGTGTTATAGGTTGGAACTTTTTAGCAAAAAAGAATTGTAGCTGGTTTAATTTTTGCGTTTAAAAATTCGTTTTACAGACGCTTCATTTTGTCACTGATGTTCTTTTCTACCTAATTAACATATTTCTTTACTTCACTTTTGAGTACATACACACGACCAGTCTTAAGGACAATCTACAGATTTTAAGTGATGGTCTTCACTAAACAGAAAATGTGTCTCACCTAAATAAGTGAAACCAGAGAAGTTTAACTAATGTTCTACTACTCTGATAAACCTCTCACAAATAATTTCTTAATTTTATACGCCCCCTTGTGATATTAATTATAATGTAAACACTGTAAAACAAGGGTCGAAGAATCAATTTATTAAACTGCAACAACATCAAAAATCCAAAATAAAAGTTTCAAAAAATTGAATTACAAATTTTGTTACTTACAAAAAAAAAGTTGGAAAAGCTGTGCCTAGCCAGGACTTTGGTACAAACGTTAATAAACAATACAACATAAATATCAATGATATTTATTTCAATAAATAAAATAATTAGTGAAAAGAACCAGAAGAAGGAAAATTCTAATTTCGAAAAAAAACCAATATTTTAAAATTAAACCCCTTCGAGATCAATCAGCAATAATTCGTTCTAGTTATATATCGTGAGCTAAGTCCTTTAAGATCAAGGAAGGGTTTTTATTTAGTGGTTAGATCATGAGGTTATATTTCATGTGACTAGCTAATTTATGTAACCTTTAACAACATTAATATCTGTACGTCACCACAAGGGGAACCTTGTGTCAATTTTATAATACAAGCATACTCAAATTCAACGCGCTCTATTTAGAAAATGAGTTAGCCCTTTAATATAACTAAATCTTCGTTGTTGAACTAAACATAGAAGGAATAATAAATGAATGGTAAACAAAACCACAACAAATTAGAAATAGGTTCGCTAAATCATAACATGACGTTAGAATTAGATATTCATAACGTTTTCAATACAATAGGTTAGGGGAACGTCGAGAGCCAGCACGGGCCCTGGGGCAAACATCCTCGCCGGGCCCCCTTTCTCTCTCTCACTCTTTTTTTAACATTTCAAGAATTTATTAAAAAGAAGATCCTAAATTAGGACAGCAACGAGCTAATAAACCAGACAAAATCATAGCAGCAGCCGTTTTTACCTCGCAGTATAAGCGTAAAAACGTTAATAAACTAACAAGAAATATTTATTAAATCTATAAAGTAACAAATACATATTGTTACGTCTCCGTTTGTTAATTAACTTTCCGTAACTTCGTTCCAACGAAACTTTAACGACACAAGTCTTTACTTAATAAAACTGGTTTATTCTTTCCGAATATAACTTTACCGATACACTCAACTTCAACAATCGCGCTAAACAAACGCTATAACAACGAACGTCAATAATACTTCTGACTGCAGTTCAATTACTCACCGTCTACCCACACATTACATTCCCCTCTTTTATATACCTGACTACCCTATATCTAGCAAACACTAGAGCATTCGCCAAAGTACAGGATAGTTCTAGAAAGTAGAGGGCGTGAGAATCACATGATCTCGATGACGCAACAATATATTTGTTTGTTTTACCAAAAGTTTGTTCAATTTCTTCATTTTCACATACAATGAACATACAGTTGAAATTACAGAAAGTGTTATTCTGCTGTTATTGCTGATAATTCTATCTGATACTTGATGGCAAATCAGTTTTTAAATGCAAAAACACAACAGTTTTCAAACTTCTGGCATTCATCACAGCATTTAATCTACTTTAAAGAGTATTTTTAGCACATCTTTTAATGTGATAAGATGATGAGAACTAAATCGATAGATTTATACTGCCATCAACAATGCAAACAATGATACTTTTAAATGTATAATGTATCATAAGCACAATGTTAACATGTGTAAGTGTATTTAGGGGCAGTTGAAAGTAATACAAGAAACATTTTAAAGCTGAATACAATACTGTTATTTATGTCAAGTAATATTTACCAGTTTTGTCACATCTTCAACAATTCCAACTCAACAGAACTTCTCTGTTATTTTGGCAGTTGTCTTTGTCTGTCCTAAAAGGGCTGATGACTGACAATATCATAATATTTTTCTTCTTCTCTTCTTCTCACATTACAACCAGCCAGTGCAGTTGTGCTTTCAAATAAAGTCAACTACCTGTAAAAACAACATTACATAATACCATAATATTGCACAACTATTTCCAATTAGATTTATACTTTTCACTTGTTATATTTATAAAGTACAACTTTTAGTTATATAACAAATGAATAATTACCAAGAAGAATTTACAAGAGTATGAAAAATCTAAGTCTAATGTGCATTGATATGGTTCAGCCATGCTGATAAGCACAACCTATGAAATACTTGGTATAAAAAAACTTAAAGTTAAGAATACTGTCTGAATAAGATATAACCCACTATAAAGTATAACCTAGGAAATTGGCAAGATAAAAAAACGAAATATCATGTTGATATTAGGAAGTTGTTTTGCTAACAAGTTACCATGAAAAAAAAACAACAGGCACACACACAAAAAGGAGTATGGTTAGCCTGAATGCAGAAATTCATACTAACATAATTTATAACTGAAACATCTAGTTCTATGAGTAAATCATTAGAGGTTCTGAGAACACATTATAATAAATTTTTAATGTATATTAACACAAAAGTTACTAAACTAATAACATGAGGTGGCAATGTGTTAACAAAAAATAAGCAGTATTCACTTTTAACACACTTATTTGTTGGAAGTCTTAAACCATATTTTGGGGTCACACTGTTGACAATTTTGGAGAGTAAATAAATACCTTTAGAAAGTTAGTATTTTATACTTCAACCATTCTTGTAATAAACTGATTAAATTGTGAATGCCATTGTTATGGAGGTAAAATACTTAAATAATAAACATATTTCAGCAAATACAACTTTTACTTATGTATACTTACACTATTACAACAATATGTCAGAAATAAAGTAAGCTTACCCAGTGTATTCTCTATTCACACACCAGAGATATTCCCAAAATGTTCATTAGTAATAGTGAGTTTTGTTTGTTTTTCTTTAACTATTAATTGGAGGAATATGGGTGAAAAATATATTCATTATGGGGATTTAAAGTTATTTAAATGACTAGTGTGACGCCAAGTTTCTAGAACTATCCCGTACCTTGG
>NW_013666270.1:108706-118382 GCF_000517525.1 Limulus polyphemus
TGCAACGAAAAGCCAAAAACTATGGGTTTTATCATTAAATGAAGATATAGCCTAAAGATGCTTTGCGGGCTTTACGGCATGACCGGATTTTATTTCATTCATATAGCAGTTGCCCCCCCCCCCCGGGCCTGAATAGGTATTATTTAACTCGACTGCTCAGATGAATAATCTAACTTTTAACCGAACAGGTAAACAATCTTAAGAACTCATCAAAACTTTACAACTGGTGTTTATAATACCGATTGATCTGTTTCTGAGCGTTCTTTCTTGAGTAAATGTCTAAATTTCGTACAAACTTCCAACAGATGTTTCGACAGTTTCAACACAGCGTCAGGTGTTGAAAATGCTTTCCGTAGACAACAACTCAAGGTTTACTTCTTTAATTCCAAATCTACCTCTTTTTTTTTTTTTCACCAATCTCTTTTCTAAATTTGAACATAATGTTAACACTTGAACTCCACTAACCTGTCAACTCACAACATTTAACTACTTTATCCAAATAAGTAGAAACTAAATTTATAAACTAGATTTAAACGAATTAGTCACGTCTAAAACTATAAGAGAGAATGCTAATTCAGCTCCACTATGGAACTGATATTGTAACCAAACCAGACAAAGGGTAGAGCCGTGGTAGTCTGGCGACAATATCTAAATTTAAAAGAAACGCTAGCACAATTAAATGACCAAAAATACATCATACTAATTAAGGAAGGTCATTTTTGAAATTACTGTGAGCTTGTAAAATACTATTGAAGATTTAATTGATCATAAAAAGCTTCCCACTAGTTTTCAAAATTTGATTGTAAAAAATCCTAAAAAACAGTGTTTTACCTCTTCACAAAGAAGAAACCCTAGGTCTCAGCCGGCGGCTGCCCCACCAAAAAAACTTATTTCGTTTTTGAGATTAAATTATATATCCCATAGTAACATGTCTACCGACTTTACATTAAAGATGCGAATCACGTCCTAACATCATTCCAAAATTTTCCTCTCATAGGCCATAAAAAAATATTTTTTACGATGGATATGAAGTTTCTTTACATTTCAATTCCTCACCATGAAGGATTTTTCTCATTGAAATAATTTTTAGACCTCAAGGAAACAAAAGATCCTCCTACGCACTTGTACATTTAGCTGAACTAGTCTTAACTCTAACCTGTTCTAATTCAATGGCAACTATAAATAAACTTGTTTGTTTGTAGGTAATATGGAAAACCATTTTTGGACCAGTATACCGGAGAAAGGTCTACCATATACCGAAGGTATATAAAAGATGTTGTTGGTATTGCTTCAATTTGTAGAGAAAACCTTGAATATTGTTATAGCACATTACCTGTTTTTACCTTTGCCGCCAATTCAAATACACAAATTCCAGTGAAAACTTCTTTTCTGGACATTAAACTTTATCTCATTAATAACTATATCACTTCTAGCATTATATTACAAAATAACTGATTCTTATTCCTACCTACATTTTGATTATTCTCATACATATAACATTAAAAACTCCATCCGCTACTTTCTGTTCCTAAGATTATGCACAGAAGTCGAAGGTTTTACTTCCGAAACAAGGAAATGACTAAATTTTCTTAGCTAGAAGAAGAAATCCGAAAAACTAATAAAGCAGCTAATAATCTACGTGAATCATCCGTTCAGTCAGGTTCCAGAGATCACAACGATTGCATTAATCTAGTTTTGACATATCATCCTATCAATATAGCAGCCACGAATGTAATCATGAAGATCGCCCCAGTTATTTTATTATCCACAGACATGATACTAATGTTCGCAATCTTTTGGTACATAGTACATTAACACCTAGTAACCATACTTAAAATTTACTTGGTACCTAATGTTGTGAACGACCCAGATAAGTCACTTGTGAATATGTGAACAATAATACTAAGTATAAGAACTTAAATTTATCTTCCGAATAACACAGTCCTTCACTTGTACATCCCACTGTGTTACGTATTGTATAATATGCACATGTTGTGGACAGCTATATGTGAGAAAAACAAACAATTCACCTCGGGGACGGAACGCGTGAACATCTGATACAGTGACATAGGAAGACATAACGAAGGTCATCACTGTTGTCCAGAAAGCAACATCAATGATTTCTCTGTAAAGGGGCTCAAGTATTCTATTCGGACATTATAGAAAAATAAATTAAATACTCTTTACTCAAACGGTTTAAATGAACGCTCCTTCCTATAATTTTAACATTCAAACTTTACCATCTTTAAAATTTTAAAATTACCATTTATTTGCCTTTAATTTCTATTTATTTTACCTTAAGTTAAAAGTATTAATTTTACTGATATTTTTCTCATTCATTGAATTATATAAAACTATATATATAGACTATATATTATAAATAGACTATAAATTATATAGACTATACATTTATCGTTATACATGTTTATTATAGAACATAGAAATTTTCAAGAAGGGTATGCATTAATATGTTAATCACACTACTTCTGCTATAATCGCTATCGACGCTGTCTGTTGCTGAATTCAGAAATCATCCAGCCAGTTAAGATGGCAAATATCGTAGCGGTCGAAAAACTTTTTAGATGAATCATTTATAACAACAACAATCGTTATGGTGTGAACACTATTTTCAAACTGACAGAGTAAGAAGCTTAAATGTTCCACTTTACAATTTCCATAGTTTTTACAGTTTTTCAACTCACTTTAAGGCTATTAAGACAAAGATGTTAAAAAATTGTATACAAATTTGTATTGTTACGTCTCCGTTTGTTAATTAACTTTCCGTAACTTCGTTCCGACGAAACTTTAGCGACACAAGTCCTTACTTAATAAAACTGGTTTATTCTTTCTGAATATAACTTCACGATACACTTGATTGCAACATTCGCGCTAAACTAACGCTATAACGAACGTTAACTTCGACATCACTTTCTCACTGCAGATCAATTACTCACTACCTACACTCACATTATTATTCCGTCACGTTGTCACCCTCTTTTATATACCAGCTACCCTATATCTAGTAAATGCTAGAGCATTCGCCAAGGTACAGGATAATTCTAGAAAGCAGAGGGCGTGAGAATAGTCACGTGATCTCGCTGACGCAACAGTATTATACATAATATTTTACTTAGCGCTATACAATTCTTCCTCCAGTGTTTGACAATTGAAATTTCGTCATTGCCAAAGTCAGTTGAGAAAATATCCAAGAGGAATGAATATTTTGGTACCTTCACAGATTCCGAATGAAACCTTAGGACACAGCGAATGCAATAAATTCCGTATTGGTTAATATAAATAGTTTTTCGACGACTACTGTGTTTATAGTGTCCCAGTCGGCCTGGTGAGTTCTGTAGTGAGACAACGCGTCGTCAGCAATAGACAGGAAGGAAATCATGAGATTCAAAATCCCTAAGGGACTGAATAAAGAATGTAGTGTTAAAAAATATAATAGACTTAATGCTAATTTACTATGATCGTCTGTTATTTCTAAAAGTATTTAGGGCGGTTGATTGCGAATTACTAATTTCTGAAGCTAAATAAGCTAAAATTGTAGTTTATAATGAAAATATTAACTAATGGTATTCTAATAAAATAGTTTGCTATCTAGGATTAAAATTCTAGTTTTGTTTACTGTTGATATTGTGTTTAAATGATTATGTTTAAAATTATATATATATATTTTCATAGCTCTTCTATCAAAAAAAGACTTACACTGCTAGAAACCGAGTTTCGATACTCATGGTGGGTAGAGCACAAATAGCCCATTGTGTAGCTTTTTACTTAACTCCAAAAAAACAACAAATTTTCTAAAAATAATTTAATATTGTTGTTGTTATAAACTAATAAAGAGAAAGTAATAAGTAGATTTAGTTGGATGGAATATAATACAATGAATCGTAATCATCGTCTTATTTCTGTTGTTGTGAGTAATATAATTTTGTTATTTTGTCACATATTTGTTGCATTAATATGACTTTTCATCACACTCATATATTATTTAGGCTTTTCATTATCTGCATAGTTTTCGTTGCGTTTGACATCATGTAAATGTACATCTTCTAAATTTCGAAAGAAAATTTGTATTACCTGTGGTGGCTCATTGGTACATTTGATGACTTATTATGTTAAATTCGGGATTCTATCCCTGCTGTGGGCATGACATATTGTACAACTTTGTCCTTCATAATTTGAAATCATAATATTTTAATTAAAAGGTATTATAATAATTTCATTTTTATTTTGCTTATTTGACTAGAAATAAACTAAAATTACTCGGTGATATTACGTTCTTAGTATAATGAATACATTTTCTTCATACATGACTCATTTGTAGCCTTAGAAAATGTTCAATATTACTGCAGAGTTTGACTACGTAACTTATAAATAACAGACCAGTTTTTGGCCCACGTTTTTTGTTGAAAAAGGAATAATGTTTGTATGTTTTCTCAAGTTCTCTCGCATATACACTCTCACTGATTCTTCTATTTATGTGCATTAAGAGTTTCTTATAATGTTACACTTCAAGGAAGAAAAAAGTATTTACGATGAAAGTACATCTATCGCAATCCTCAACTAAACGTTATACATGGAAAACAAGTATTTCAACGTGTTAACTTTATAAATTACTGTAAACATCAAACTTACTGTATTATAACTTTATTTTAAAAGTACCAAAATTATCTTATATTTCTCAACTTTAAATATCTATAGAAGAGCATTATTGTCCATTTTCAAACAATTACCTTAGGAATGTCAAACATTTCAAGTTACCACAAAATTTAAACCGTCTCTGTGTTCCTATTAGGACGTTGTAACTTGGAAGTGGACCTTTTTAGATTTGGGTTTACAGAGTGATTATTGAACAATGACCTAAATGTGGTTGTATAGCTAGGGAAAACAATTCTTTTTTTATGCAATCCATCCGATTCAGTTCTAGCACAGTGTACTTCGAGCTCGTAGGTTACAAGCTTCTTGCTGTTAACCACTGTAGTAGTTCATTGCATCCTCTCTTTGAGTCAGAGTCCTGTAAATACAAAGTCACAGATTGAAGTCTCGTTTGCAATATGTCATCAGTCAATATGAAGCAGACCAGGACAGTATATGCCAAAATAGGATTTTGGCAATAACGTTTATTTTGTTACTTGTGTACCTATTCTTCATTTATATTGTTTTAAGTTAAAGTTAATTCTTCGAACATTGACTAACTATTCTGATAATCCTAATCTTTCTTTTCAATCAGTGCTCTACCTGACAATTAAATCTTCGAAGTTTTTCAATGTGGGACAAATGTACTAATGTGATTTATTTAACCAAGAATACATCACGTACATGTTCGTATTCATTATTGGAAATACATTCCCAATTCATAGTTGGATTAATGCAATATTTAGTCAAACGTTAACCTTGCTCCCATGTCTGTTTTCTTGAAAAGTTTCCAGTGTAAGATTTTTTACTGTGACAACAAACATACCAATGTTTTTTTCTTGTTGATTTGTCTCGTGTATAAATAAGAGTTTAAACGATACTCTGTTAATAATTGACACCTGTTACTAATCTTAATTTTATTCAAACTCTTCGCCATAGAAAACATAGTACAACATATTAAATATCAACAATCTTTATTTTCATATCAAATAATACATTAGGCTACAAAATAGAAATCAACTTATCCAACTCTCGTGAGCTTCATTCGCTTAAAAATACATTTATATTTATACACCTATTTTCTACATTTCCACCAAATATTATTTACCTTTATTCCTAGATTATTTTTCGAACTTTCATTGCACTTGAAAACAGTCAATATTATTTTTCAAAACTCTTTGAATTGGCCTTTCGACCTTTATTCCTAGATTTGGTACATTTTGCAAATGGTGACATAATTTATCCTTACATATCTTGATATAAACGAAACAGCCTTGGTTCATACTTAACCTCTTGCTATCACGGTGTTTCGTAAAACCATATTTTCTGTGTTGTAACGAAATTATACAAATTAGAAAACAGGCAAGCGAAATAGCCACTGTGATAATAGTTATTTTGGTGACGCCATAGGGTATTTTTTGCAGAACAAAATATACCTATTACAATCAATTTAGCGTAATATAGTAATAACTCAAACAACAAAGTTCGTTCCAGTCATAAGTACTGAAGGAAAAAAAACTTGTTGCATGAGCTTAAAAACGAATAAAAATTAAATATATATAAATGATTTCACTCTAAACATGCAAAAAATTGAACATTTCATATGAGAGATTACATCTGTAAAACTAATCTAGAAAGAATAACGTGCACAAGCTGGGGTTGCGTGTAAAATCTCTGCGTTATTATATAATCGGGGTGCACTATATGGTTCATCGAGCAATCATACACACGGGGAGAGTAATGTGCACAAGTTAAAGTTGCCTGTAAAAACTTTGTGTTCTTATAGTCAGGCTATGCTACATGTTTCACTGTGCAGTCAAGCACAAAACACAGGGAAAGTATTGTGTGCAAGCTGAAGTTGCGTCTAAAAACTTATTGTACAATCAGGCTAAACTACATGATTCATCACGCAGTCAAACAAATAGGGAGAGTAATATTTTCAAGATATAAGCTGAATTTCTTTTAGGCTTGGTATTTTCTTTAATGGAAAGCATTTTGCTTCCACACATCGTCAATAAAAAAAAAACTAAAAATATCACTATTGAACGTATTTTTGTGCCTTTTAATTATATAATTATTTTCCTTTTCTCTAAACTAACCTCACTGTATATCATTTTCGACAACATTACTTAAAAAGTTTACTACTTAAATGTATATATAATACCTAACATAAAAAGAAGATCTTTTGAGAAGATCTTTTCGTAAATAACTCACTATGATCTCCTCTAAAACATTATAAATCACATGCCAATCTGAATTTTCTTTTATGCTGATCCAAGATACAGTCTGTGATTTCGTCATTTGAAACAATAGTAAATAATATATATATATATATATATTAGTCCCGTTAGATCATCACCACATTTTTTACGGTTAGGAAGATAGCATTCATGAATTTTATTATTTCATAATTTTGATACCCCCTTTTTATTTCTCACCGGTTTTTTTTTTCATATTTTATTTACCTAATATAAAAATAGGGAAAAAAACAAATTTGACGAAATCAGTATTCGCACAAAAGCAATAAAACTTGGTTCAAACTACCAAGAATATTTTCATTTTCTGTAATTTAGTTCTAATTTACATGGGAGTAGACTATACAGACGTAGTGAAAAAATTCATACATTGCAGATTTTTGCTGAACTAGTTAAGCCGCCTGCAAAGACCAACATTGTATAAAATTTTACCGATTATAGCAAGGTCAGTGTTGATGCCAGTAAAACGAATTAACAACTTTCCAGCTTAGTAGTAATTATAAATTAAACAATAAAATTCAAAGTCAAGGCAATAAAAAGGGGGGTATTAACAGTAGTAACTCTCATATGCCAGTTTTATCAACAGTTTTATATCAGAATACGATAAATAAAAATCCTCACATAAAACTACGCTAGACATGCTGCGTTAGTGACACTTTCGCAGTATTTAGAATACTCATATTTGAGTAAGTTACGTAAAGCAAATGAAAAACCAACTTCTGTTATCCTATTCTTTTAGTATAAAATTGTACGTTAGTAAATGGGAAATATCTACTATAAATCTATTTACTATATATTATATATTACTATATATTAACTATAGCTATGTATAACACGGATATTTAGGGTTTTTGTGATTTGTGAATCGCAAATAAGGTATCATGCATTGCTCATCTTTTAGTAACAAATACACCAGGAAACTAACCGGAAGGAAAGTCTTCTGTAGATGTTACATTCTAGATCGCCAAAGTTACGACGATTATTGTAATAATAGTACAGTATTATAAAGTGAACCCTACAACCTTTTCTTGCACCTGCCGACTAACGTCAGCGGATTGAAGAGAAGTAGTAAAAATGTTTGGTTGTTCATCATCCAAATTTATTCTAGGACCAATTGATTTTATAAAGACATTCTTTCTATTGTTCAAATAGAAGATACATTTTTAAGGTTTTCGGCAATGGTAACATATTTATGTTCTTAGGAAGATGCGGACCGATTCCAAGAATCCCACGGATCACCAGCCGAGAAATGTGCTTAAGTAAGAGGGGCGACAAAGCGTTTTCCAGAAGAAGAGCCTTATGGCTGTCACTCATCAAAACAGATCGTTTTATGGCACTGACACTATATCCTTCAGCAGCATCTAAGATAAGTTCCATAATATGTTGAGATAATCCAAGATGAATACGGTGAACGGATTTTAAGATTCCCAAAGGGTGTTGTTGCTGAGTTTTCAAAAGAACTTTAGCTCCATAACGGAGAAGTAACCGAATTAAATCAATATTTGGTTGTTCATAAGCTTGAATGTATTCTCCTATCGGGGGTTTAACCAAAGGTCCGTGCTCACCCAAAGTGATAGCATTAGGATTAGCTCCACAGTCCAGAAGAATCTGTACGATCTCTTCTTTGTTATCTATCTTCTCAGACAAGGCAATGTGTAAAGGTGTACCGATGATTGGAGATCCAGTGTTGATGTCTGCTCCAGCGTTGATCATTAGATGGACTAGTTCCACATTGCCACGTAAGATAGCAAAGTCCAAAGGGGTCGGATTACGGTAACTGTGTGGGAATCGCACATTTGCGCCATGGGCAAGTAACAAGTAAACGATATGTAAATTTCCACTAAGGACAGCATAATGAAGCACGGTGCGATTATCGTGACGTTCGGAGGTCATTGCATTTACATCAGCACCGTAGTCAATCAAACACTTGACTGCATCTAGACCTTGAGGGTGACGCGCGGCTTTCATCAAGGGGGTCAGACCTGCACGGTCGCGTGCATCAGGATTAGCTCCATACTTCAGTAATAACTCAAGAAACGGGGTATTTAGGGGACTAATAAGATTGATTTCGGACCCAAGAAAGTAGCGAGCATTTGGGTCAGCACCATTAGCCAAAAGATGTTCTGCACACTCGAAATGCCCATTTTTAATGGCGAGTCGCAATGGTTCATCGGCGAGTGTTGCACGTGGGGGTTGCCAAGTGCCTCGTCGTTAGGCCCAAGGTGAGTATAGCTTACTCGAGCTTGGTGTTTAATGAGGAGTTTAACGAGATCATTATATCCTCGCTCAGAACACAAGTGAAGAGCTGTATAACCCACTTCGTCCATCGCATCCACATCGCTGCCTCGAACCAGCAACAAATTCAAAGCTTCCGTGTAATGTTGGTAAGCTGCATAATGAATAGGTCGCAGGCCCTGAGTGACTGGCTCATTAACCTTGGCACCACAGGCCAACAGGATCCGTATTTCATCCAACGGTGCACAGCGAATGATACTATCCGCCAGCTCTCGTTGGAGAGTCTGTAGACAAGGCACTGACGGCATGATTGCGTCTCAAATCTGAAACAAAAAAATCCAGCAATTTGAAAATTTGCCTGTTGATTTATACAGTATATGTGACGTTCCTTGCTTACGTTTGGTTAAGAGAAAGGAAAAAAACCGAACGAATGTAACAACACGTATAAAAAATATCTGTGAAATTATATCAAATTTAACATAAGTTTAAATGAAAAAACAAAAAACATAATGTAACGAAATGTTTATTACTGTAATTAT
>NW_013666270.1:119411-126337 GCF_000517525.1 Limulus polyphemus
GTAATTAAAGTATGTTTCTGTAGTTACGAGAAACTTTACTTATTTTTGTATTTGTTATAAATTTTTTGTTTCAAGTAAAGCACAAAACTACACAATACGTCATGTGTGATCTGCCCATCACGGGTATCCAAACCCGGTTTCTAGCGTTGTAAGTCTACAGACATCTCGTTGTGTTACTGGAGGCTGTAATCATTTGTCTTATTTCTTCTAGTGTACATTTCTCCTTGACGGTACTTTAACAGCTCGTCTATACGAGTTAACACAATTTGATAATATTATTGATTATTGCTTTTATTGTTTTATTGTTCAATCTGGAAGAAAGTTGTTGAAGTTCATTCAATAGATGTGCACCTTCAAAATCATTACCTAACTTGATCATTTTGCACTCAGTTGAAAGTTGCCTAAAGGTTTTCACTTGTTGAATTAGTTCATACAACTGTGGAAGTGTTATTGAGTGACAGTGGAATGCCCCCCGGTGGCACAGCGGTATGTCTGAACTTGCAACGCTAGAAACCGGGTTTCTATACTTGCGGTGGGCAGAGCACAGATAGCCCATTGTGTAGTTTTGTGCTTAATATCAAACAAAAGACAGTGGCATATTGTAAATAGTATTCAGAACGCCAGGAAATATTACAACTAACAGCAGATATTTATTACCTTTTTCTAAATATTTTACAATTTTTGTCAAGAAAAAAAAGTTTGTAAAACGGTGAGACAAAGCGCCACAGATGAATGAAAAGTAAATGCCCATGGACCCTACAGCCAGTATGGAAGCTGAACCCTACTCTCGGTATGAGCCTGTGAACACTTTTATTGTTAGTTGCATAATCAACGGTTTGTTTTAAAATATTTCTATTGGAAATGAGCAAGAAAATGTAACAATACCTACCAATATTAACTATCTATTAACTAGATGTACTTCCGCAGAGTTCTCGAAATTGTTCTGTTTCAAGAGCAAATAAAACCAAGATTAAGAGTAACAAATAGTTCTTGCTTTTCAAATTCATATGTCATGCTGTGTTGTATCCTACAGAGTACATGCTTCTTCTTGTGATTCATGGCATGCGCACGTTTTACTGACGTCACGACAGTACAAATTGCAACGTTAAGCGTCCCTTGTGTGATGTAATTTTAGTGTTTACTGACTGGCTGACAGACAACACACTACTGTATCGTGGTGCGAGTGGTTAAATCAGGTGTCCCCTCCAGGTGGCCTTCGGCATTCCTTTCGGGGAGACTAGCTGAACCCCTTGATAAATACTACTGCATGTTTATTAGTTTTGACAAACATTATAAACCTTTGTTGAATGACACATCCTTAAATATTTTTCAGAAAAATTTGTCATTAGGTTTGTTTGTCCTTGTTTGCTAACAAAATCTAGCGACAAGTAGTGTATTAGCCCATAAATCTGTATCCCATATCATGATAATCTGCAGCCGTTTTCTTTTGATTTCTCAAAGCGTATTATGATAAACGGGGTTCCGTTTCGCGTTTAGTGACACAAGTTGATAACCGTTCCTAATATTGAACTGATAGACACTAGAGAGAATGCAGACAGCATCCAAGTCGAACTGTTAGACCACTATTGTCTGATCCAATAGTAGGATTTGACCGATATTCTTTCAATGCACCCACGTCCCCAAAGTACGGAGTGTGTTTTTGTGGCAACAAACTCATGGTCTGACAGATAGCACTTACACAAGGATGATGCTTAAGAGTTCTAAAACTAACTGTAGATAAGTTTCTTCTTCTAAATATGAACTTGTGTCTGCCCCCCCCAGTGGCACAGCGGTATGTCTGCGGACTTACAATGCTAGAAACCGGGTTTCGACACCCGTGATGGGCAAAGCACAGATAGCCCATTGTGTAGCTTTGTGCTTAATTGCAACCAAACAAACATAAACAAAAACTTGTGGCTGAAAGTAACCTACTTAGGACTTCACTGCAATGTTTGGTAAATATTCTTGAATGATAAAAGTTACTGATACAGATATTAATATATTACATTGCTGAACCCTTTTTAATATGTTCAAATTCTCTATGCAAGTTACTATAAAGCGCTTTCTAATTTCTAAATCTAAAAAATTAAATGAAAGCTAAATTACTAATAAAGCTGAAAGGGTTTTTATAATTTTCTATTATGATGTACATGTTTTTCTGACATCATGAATTATTAATAAGTTTAATGTTACACGAAAGTAACATATAGATAGTGTTTTCATCTAACTGCTTTGTATTTCTGTTTTATTGCTCAACATATAGATAGTGTTTTCATCTAACTGCTTTGTATTTCTGTTTTATTCATATCAGCATATCAGCGTTGAGAGCGTACGTCGAGTAGTTTTCATTGAGATAAAGTACGAAAGTCCCAAAAATACATTTAACAACCATAATTCGGAAGTTAAAAGAAAGCGATCATTTTAGCTGGTCAGCCATGTCCCTGTTCGTTATTCATAATTTTACACTTTATATAATGTCTGAACTATCCACGAAAAAAACTAATAGATTAAATGAATAATTATACAGAACTAACAGAAATTCGATCAATACTTACTATATAAATAATTTAGGAGCAGTCCCCAATAATTCTGAGCTTCTAGCTCCCCAGTGGCACAGTGGTATGTCTGCGGACTTATGCTGCTAGAAACCGGGTTCGGATACCCGTGTAGTGGGCAGAGCACAGATAGCCCTTTGTGAAGCTTTGGGCTTAATAACAGACAACAAGTGAGCTTTTGGTTTTGCCCCCAAAATGGATAATCGATAACTGCATTTCAACCTATAGATAGTGTTCTCAACCATGATATGACCAGCTTTCTACACCTACTACACCAGCTTTATCGTGTTTACGTGAAGCCTATAACCCAACCATGATATGACCAGCTTTCTACACCTATTATACCAGTTGTATCGTGTTTACGTGAAGCCTATAACCCAACCATGATATGACCAGCTTTCTACACCTACTATACAAGTTTTATCGTGTTTACGTGAAGCTTATAACCCAACCATGATATGACTAGCTTTCTACACCTACTACACCAGCTTCATCGTGTTTACGTGAAGCCTATAACCCAACCATGATATGACCAGCTTTCTACACCTACTTTACATAGTAATTTCACTCATACGAATTGAGAATCAGGCAACCCAAACAATGCTAGAAAACGAAGTGTCCGTTGTTTCGGTTTCTTCTTATATTCCTGATTAGAGCTGAAATAAATTCTTCTTTGATCACAACTGATAACTCCTTCTGATCTTCTTCACTTTGTTGACTGTACCTCAGCTTCTAAGCTTTCTAATATTACAAAATGTTCTCTACAGCCTTTCTCTGGGTTATAGTTTGTTTATTTTTTGGTTGTTTTTTTTTGGACAAATTGCATATTTCATCATACCATTTTTGAAACTCGTATATTTCCTGAGCTGGTCTTATTTCGTTTAAATATATATTTTTTCATTTCTCTTTCTTCATTTACTTGCTAATATTCTTTTAGTTATTCGAGGCTTCTTAGGAAAATTTGTTACAGATTTTTCCTAGTTTTTATTATTTTGTTCACCTTTCTGGATAACCTTGATATATTTATTCTTTCATAAAAACACTTTTATTCGTAAGTGTTTGGGTGTGTGTTTTGTTTTTACTTTGGATCTCGTATATTACGAGCTTTTCTGTTTCTGTTAAATTCGCCTGTCAATTGAAAAAGGTATATAGCGACACCTTGAGCATACTGGGTACTGCTTCTAATACTGCAAAATTTCGTTGTTTTTTTTTTATTCCATCATTTTTTTCTTAAGTCTGTGATGTTTTGAGAGAACCAAAGCAGATAGTAGCAGTTGTGATATATATCGTCATTGTGGCTGCGATGTCAGGGCAATTTTCAAACATCATTGATCTTCAGGCCTGGTCCTCGTTGAGCTTTGACGTCAGTTGATGATGTAGCCTGTGGTTTTATTCAATATAAACAGAATAATCTGGATTTTTACCAGTCTCACGATTTACTTACGACTTTGCAGTCTTTATCATGTAATTCTTCTTGCTTCATCTGTACACGATTAACCAATAATGTAAGAAACTGTGGATGCCCTTTTCGTTAGTTGGATATTTTACTTTGTTCAAGTCTGAGTTATGTTGGCAAACATTTCGAAACTCTTACTTTCATCAGTGTGATTTGTGTTTCTTCTTTTTTTTTTAAAGATTAAGTAGCTATGTTTATGCTAGATTGGAAAGTTTTCTTTCTCTTTAAAGCTGATTTCCGTAGGAGGTCTTTCTAGCTCGATCATACTCAGTTCTAATAAATGTACATTTTATTAAACATATAACACTAACACTTGGTGTGTCTCTCAATCAGCGGCAAGCGTAAAGACTTGCAACGCTAAAATCCTGGGTTCGATTCTTCTCATTGGTGAACAGAGCACTGATAATGTTCAAGTGTTAGTTAGTTTATTTAATTGTTTTTGAGTTTACTTACTGATTATAAGTGTTATTTTATAACAAGTCATAGTTTTTACATTAAGGAAGAATATTCTTAAAACTGGTACGAAGTTTCGATCACTGGTGCGATCATTTTTAAGTACACAAGTTTAAACAGTAAAGAAGATTACCGTTAAAACTTGTGTACTTGAGAGTGGTCGCACCAATGTTTGAAACTTCGTACCTGTTTTAAAACTAATCCTCCTTACTATGAAATCTTTAAATTGTAAAAAATACTATATAATGTTTGTTAAAAAGTTAGGAAATCCTATAACAAGTACCGTATTGAAGAGATTAACGACTACTAAAATATAACCAAAATATCTGCATCGAAACCTATGAGTAAACAAGGCATTCGCACTTAGCGTGGCTACTTTACAAAATAGAAATTTTGTGACCAAAATGAAGATTTGGGACAAAAAATGTTGGCTAGTCAAATTTAATTTCTTCGTCTTATTAATTGTACATTCATTATGAGCAAAATTATCTATGGTTTAAAAAATAGCCATTAGTGCATGAGTAAAAAAAAAAGAAATACTTGGTATTACAGGTTATATTAGGAAATTTGTCGAAAACCAATTGAACGAATGCTATTTAAAAGTTGCGAAATGATACACAACTGTAACTTATTTTTCCTTTCAGTGGTCTGTTTAACCAACTTACTCAGAATTTTACCTATTTTTCACTTTGTTAAATACTAAACTTTCTTATCATTGCACAATATTTGTTTGGTGGCTTAAAGAAAATGTTGACTGCTTGTGGAATAAATATAACTTCCCTCTGGAATTCAAACTTGTTAGTTACTCCTATGTAATTTATGAAAATGCATTCATCCTCTTTCGTTGATTCTTATTTGTACAATGCACAAGTATTTTGTATTTGCTTTAAACAGAGCAGTACATCTTGTGTTTATGTTATTATAAGTTTATTGATATATATATAATTGTGAAATATTGTTCTCCAAATGTCCTGTATTCTTCCCCATGATATAGCCAAGTTGTTTGGTTGCCGCTTGACCTTCTTAGTTTCCACATAAGCCTATACACTCTTGATAATATTCATACCATGACTTTGTACAGGCCAAAACCATGGTTACAACTGTTCCATCGATCTCTTTTTCGTTCAAATGTTGTTTCACCAAATTTGTTGTATGCTTGGGATCACTGTCTTGCTGAAAGATAAATCTCTGCCCAACAGCTCTTATTCCTCAGGGAATCATATAAGGTACTTAATACAGTTAATTGAATGGCGTGGTGTACTTAAACGTTGATCTGATTAACGACTTTAGAACATCGAAACGTATTGTCAATATATTTTTACAAATAAATAATGACAGGTTAACGTGTGCTTTTTCGACAGAAATAATAAAAAAAAAAACATATGAACTACACTGTCCCACCAAATTGATAATATAGTTTATATTTATATAAACTAGACTGTCTCCACTGTCCCACCAAATTGATAATATAGTATATATTTATATAAACTAAACTGTTTCCACTGTCCCACAAACTTCGTAATATAGTATATATTTATATAAACTTGACTGCCTCCACTGTCCAACGAAGTTGGTAATATAGTTTCTATTTATATAAACTAGACTGTCTCCACTGTCCAACGAAGTTGGTAATATAGTTTATATTTATATAAACTAAACTGTCTCACCAAGCTGGTAATATAGTTTATATTTATATAAACTAGACTGTCTCCACTGTCCCACCAAGTTGATAATATAGTTTATATTTATATAAATTAGACTGTCTCCACTGTCCCACCAAGTTGGTAATATAGTATATATATATTTATATAAACTAGACTGTCTCCACTGTCCCACCAAGTTGATAATATAGTTTATACTTATATAAACTAGACTGTCCTATATACTATATTACCAACTTGGTGGGACAGTGGGACAGTCTAGTTTATATAAATATATATACTATATTACCAACTTGGTTGGACAGTGAAGACAGTCTAGTTTATATAAATATATATTCACAATATTTATCGATTAATAAAAGCTCTGGGAAAAATTATAAATTATATTTGGAAAAGAGCTATTTCAAACGGTGCACGAATAGGAAATGGGTTAAAAGAGACGTGATCAAAGCTGATTGTGCGAGCTCTAAAATAATGTTTTTTTTTTTTAGAATTTTGAACAAAGGCGATGAAATTCAGTATATAGAGTAGAAATGTTTCTAAATTGTAATCAAATGTTATAGATAATGATAGTTTTCTACGTGAATTTTTGGTCAAATGTAGCATTATTAATATCACTGTTGTGTTATCACCTCTAAATATTGCTATCTATTTGGAAAACAACAACAAAAAAATAAACAATTACAGGAGCAAACAATGAAACTAAAACTGCCTAAACACATCAATACAGTTATGAACAAAATAGCACTAAAATACAATCATCTCTAGAAAAAATTTCCCCGTCACACCGAACATAGCTCG
>NW_013666270.1:127337-146204 GCF_000517525.1 Limulus polyphemus
TCTAGAAAAATTCGCTTTAGTAGAAATAAATGATTAACGATCAGTTGAAGAAACTTACGAATAAACTGATAAACGACCAGCCACACGAGGCAGATGAACACGTACATATACACAGAGTGAACCAGTAGGCATAAAAAGCTAGAGAGACGGATAAACTAGATAAAGAAAGCAAGGAAGGGTAAGTAGGTGGATAACCATATGCAAATAAATAAATGTAGAACGAAATCAGGAAATGCTCTATCTTGGTAAGTTCATTCAACTAAAAACTTCCAGGTCATCATCTATTGACACAAACTAGAAATGAAATCATTCATTCAGTTCCTATGATAGAAGCGAACTTTTATCTACCAAAGAATTTTTTAATATATGTATTTGTAGAATATCCATCAGCTAATGCGAGGGAACACATAATTCAGTCCTTTAGTTTGTTTGTTTGTTTGTTATGGATTTCGCGCAAAGCTACACGAGGACTATCTGCGCTAGCCGTCTCTAATTTAGCAGCGTAAGACTAGAGGGAAGGCAGCTAGTCATCACCACCCACCGCCAACTCTTGGGCTACTCTTTTTACCAACGAATAGTGGGATTGACCGTCACTTTATAACGCCCCCGTGGCTGAAAGAGCGAGCATGTTTGGTGGGATGGGATTCGAACCCGAGACCCGCAGATTGCGAGTCGAGCGCCCTAACCACCTGGCCATGCCGGGCCGGTGTCCTTTTAAACAACGAGTAAAAACAATTATGCTATACTTTTTCCTCGTTAAACGTCTCTTGTGTGTGTTTTACATACGTAAAAATTTTCTTTTGTCTATACTATACAGCGGTTTATGTCTGTCTGTCCGTAACGACAATTTTCCAACTTTCCGACCATTAATCGCTATGGAACTTTCAGAGGTTATTGAGTACACCCCAGAGGATTTATGGAACTATCTACGTTATTCCTTTTTACGTTTATTACGAGTTTGACAAGTATACATATTTCCCCTTTGCTACTGCCTTAGTGCCTACTTCCCGAACTCTGAACGCCATGAAATTCTCAGGAATTCTTGGGTATGGCCCAGGTCTCTAAAATATCCAGAATTACAAGGTTAATAATTTATTCAAAATAATTACACTCGTGTGAAGTAATTGGCCACTATGGGTGAATTTCTAGAACATGTTATGTTTATTTGTTGAATTGTTTTCTTCTTTTGTCATGGGTAGTCTAAAAATGATAACCAAAATAAAAAAACATTTATTGGAAAGCGACCACGAATAGAAGACAGATCCACAGTCACTATCTCTTACTGTTAATGTACCTCGCTTTCTTATTCTACATTCGTTGTCTGACAAATCATTAGAGGAATGTCTCCCTTTTTCATTCAGAATGGATTAGAAGAGCTTGCTGATTCTCCTAAGTCAGTCAAGCAGCTGCGATAATGAAACATCTTGGTTGAAACATCTATGCCATAACATAACGACTTCCTTTTGAAATCGAAATTCATCTAGGATATTCCCATTGAAGCTATTCCCTATGTTTCTTTGAGCTCCTTGAGAGGAATGGTAATTTAGAGAGACCTGCTTAACAACTCTGAGTTGGAGGTTTTTGCTGGATTCTACAGCCAAGGTGTATCAGCTGTCTGTCGTATATCACCTAGAAAGAATGAATTAATGCGACCTAACAGCATTCTTATCTTGAAACTTACATTGCCATGTTTGCTTGCCACTGTCAAGGCAAGTTATCTGAACTACAGGGTGTGGCTCCATATTCCTAACCCTCTCAGATGTTTCTTGTGCCAGTGAGTTGAACATTCAAAACATCCTGTCATGGTACTTTAACACGGGCTCATTGTGATGGCATAGGCCATGAAAACTACGAGTGTCAGTTCGCCCCACACTATGTTAACTGTAATGGCTCCCACCCATCCTACTTTTGATCTTGTCCTAAATGGGTAGAGTAGAAAGAGATACAGCATATATGGACTGTTAACAACATTTCCTATTCTGATGCATGGAAGATGTTGTTCTCTGTTCCACCTCGAATGCATGCTACTGCTCCCCATTCCACTTCCACAGTGGGTATGCAGACAGATCTCTCTACTCTCCCCACAAAGTCTTTTTCTCACCATGTTAAGGGTCTTCTTCCCTCCATGGATTTACGGGTTGACAAATCAACGTCTACTCCTGTATCTCTCCCTCGTGAAGCATCCATTGAATGCTTTGGTTCCAAGGTGCAGGTCCATTATTTGGGCATGCAGTTAATCACTGGATTCTAACTCATCAGAAACGGAACTGCCCCATCGACCAAGGGTATGACCCATGGAGGTCTATAGACCTCTTTCATCTAAACAAAAACATTGTTGTCATAAACAAAAAATCTCTCCACCTGGTTCTCCTACTCCTTATAAATAAAATTAGGCTTTTTGATACAGGTGAACTGTTGGGGTTTCCATTCTAATTTTGATAACATTAAGATATTGACTGATTCCTATCAATCTGTGTGTCTCTACAGTCGATACCACTCGACTCGTCTAACTGGCTCTGCTTCACTATTCTCTCAGAACTTGATCCTGCTGTTGTTACACTTCATTATGTTGATGAATGCATACAGGCAGTTACTGACTGCATTGTCCAGGCAACTGTTTATACTATCTCCTAAACCTCGACACGCTTCCCGATATTCTCGTCCATGGTGGATCCCTGACTGCCAACAGGCACAGAAGGCTCAGAAATGGGCCTGGAATCTCTTCCAAAGATATCACACTCTTCATAACCACATGGCCTTTGAGCGGGCTCGTGCTTACGCCAAGCAAGTCAGATGTCAAAGCCAAAAGGAATCTTGGATTAATTTCACTTCTAGCTATCTCTTTGCCTACCAGTTTCAAGGTCGTTTGGGACAGGATTGAAGAGTCAATGGGAAGTATGCTTCCCGTCCCCTTTCAATCTTGCTTTCCGATGGCCAGAAAATTGCTGATACACAGGGTATTGCTGACACCCTTGAGGAGTGCTTTTTTACACCATTCCAACATTTCTATATTTTCCTCTACCCTCTTGGCGATCAAGTCACAGGCTGGAAGGTCTCCACTTTCTTTTCAGGCAAATAGTCTTTATAACTAAATTAACCAATTATGCTGGTGGTTGCTCTACATCAGTCTAGCAATACATCGATTGGATCTGATGATTTTCATCATGCCATCTGTCTACCGCCTCTCTTGTTCTTCTTCTGGTTGTTTTTACCAGATTTGGTTGGAGGATGATTTTCAGATGCTTGGTGTAAATTGTCATCCTATTCCTAAGCCTGGAAAGGATCCTACGATTCCTTCTAATTATTGTTCTATTGCTTTGACTAACTGTCTATGTAAGGTTTTGGAGAGAATAGTTAATGCTTGTCTTGTTTGGTTCTTTGAATCAAAGAACCTTCTTTCATCCACCCAATGTATTTTTCGTAGCAAGTGCTCCACTGTGTACCATCTTATTCATCTTTAAACCTCAATCAGAGAAGTATTCCTAAAGAGAAAGCATCTTGTATTAACCTCCTTTGATCTTGAGAAGGCTTACGACACTAAATTGATGTCTGGAATTTTACAGAATTTCCAATCCTATGGGTTACATGGCCATTTGCCCATTTTTGTTTGTATTTTTTATTTGACAGGTGTTTCCAATCCTCTGTGTGTTTGACATTGTCCTGATCCTTCACAGAGGAACTTGGAATCCCTCAGGGCTGTGTCTTGAGTGTCCCACTTTTCAGCATTAAGATCAATGATATCACCGAACAGCTTCCTCCTACTGTTGCAAACAGCCTCTATATCGACAACTTTTAGATTTCCTCTTGGTTGTTGTATATCAGGTTTATTGAGCAGTAACTTCAAACTGCCCTCATTTGCTTGTTCAGGTGGGCCACAGCAAATGGTTTCACATTCTCATAATCTAAAACCGTTTGTGTGAATTTTTGTCATCATTGGTTTGCACTCTGATCCGGAGCTTTGCCTGGATAGTGCTGTTATTTCTGAGGTGACTGAGACAAAGTTCTTAGGATTTTTATTGGGCTTTAAACTGACATTTATTCCACACATTAAGTAGCTTTGTGTCAAGTTTATAAGGGCACTGAACATCCTCTGCATCCTTCCTTCACTTCTCGGAGAGCAGAGAAATGTTCCATGTTGAAGATCTCTCGTGACCTCATTCAATCTAAGCTGAAATATAGATCTGTGGTCTGTGATTCAGCCAGGGACACTGCCTTGAAGATGTTGGATCATGTACATCAGGGCTTCGGCTCTGCATGGGAGCTTTCCATACTTCTCCAGTCCAGAGTTTATACACTAAGGTATATGGGGCGCCACTTCAACCCTGATATTTGCAACCTTTCTTGCAATATGCTGTAAACCTCCGATCCTTACCACAGTATCTCACCTGGCATTGTGTCTTCATGCCATGGTGAGCTGTGGTTTTTGGCTATAGATGGTCTGCAATTTCTACATTTAGCCTTTGTATCCACGCACCGTTGACTAAATTGGATCTGACACTGAATGATATTGCCGAGTCTGATGATCAGCCTATTCCACCATGGCTTGTTGTCATTCCCACTTGTGGTCTTTCTTTCTTTAAGTCATCTGAAGAAGCAGGTTACTCCCAATTGGAAGTACCATCTTCTGTTTGCTGAACATCTTTCAAACCATTCTTCTTCTGTTCCATTTTTACTGCTTTTTCAAAAATTGGTGACTCTGTAGGTTCTGCCATGGCTTGTTATGGCTCGGTGGTTGCTCATAGGATTCACTCAACACATTCTGTGTTCACTGGCGATTTGTATGCAATTTCAGTTGCCTTGAATCATGTAGAAGTTAATCAGTACAATAAATGTATTATATATATACTGACTCGCTTACCTCTTTGATAGCCTCGGCATTGCTTAATGTGTGTTCTCCTTCAGTTCATTTAGATATTCAGAAATGACTGGCCAACTTCTTTTTATCATCTATATCTGTTAAGTTTTTCTGGATTCCTAGCCACTTTAATTTGCCTAAACTAGTAAATTTATAAGAATATCATGCAGAATAACAGGGATATATCAAAGCCTCTAAGTGTCATGGATTATCCAGTTATGAAAAATTTTCTTATCGCAGAGGTAGTATTTAATTCAAAGTTCTCTATGGAGATATATATAAGTTCTGCCAGAATAACTGCATTTGTAATTCTAATTACTGGCTTCAAATAGGCTTAAAGTAACACCTCGCAGCGTCAAAAACCATCACTGCTATAGCGTCTTTCAATTACAGAAGAAGTAACCGAAAAAATGTTTTCCAATAGGGACAGTTCGCGAGGATAACTCACAATGGTTGAAAGAATATCTAAAAACAATACCAACTTTCTAAACAACCAGAAATTCTGACAGTTAAAAAAGTAAGCTCACGGGAGAAGTAATAGCAGTAATGGTAATGGTAATTGGTAATGGCAGTGGTTATGACCAATGTACTATACTAAGTTCTTAAAGAAGAAGAGTGAAAATGCATCATAATAGAAGACGTTCTACTTCCACACAAAAAATACGAGACTTAATACTGCACGTTTTGTAAAGAGTGTAATTGAAAAGTTCGAATGAACATTCCTTCCCCATTCTGAATGATGGTCCATGTAAACAACACTTTCGGACACCGATCTGCTTGAAGCAGCAACACGTATTTATATTCGTACTGTCACAACTGACCTTTACCAAAAATGTTGTGATGAAGCTCAGAGAGTGTACGAAGTAATTCCTCGTACTCAGTAAAAGCTGTATTAATAATGAGAAAAGTTGTGTTATTGTCAGTATCCCTTATGTATATTTGTTGGTTTTAATGTGATATAGTTGGTCTATGAAAAACAAAATCAATTGTTTGTGTAGTTTTTCTGAAAACTCCTATTATGTTTTATGACTAGTAGAATATATAGAAATTCGACAACATATATAGAGTTGTGTATTTCACTCAATTCACATTATGTTTTGTGACTAGTAGAATATGTAGAAATTTGACAACATATATAGAGTTGTGTATTTCACTCAATTCACATTATGTTTTGTGACTAGTAGAATATGTAGAAATTTGACAACATGTATATAGTTGTGTAATTCACTCAATTCACATTATGTTTTGTGACTAGTAGAATATGTAGAAATTCGACAACATATATATAGAGTTCTGTATTTCACTCAATTCACATTATGTTTTGTGACTAGAAGAATATGTAAAAATTCTACAATATGTATATAGTTGTGTAATTCACTCAATTCACATTATGTTTTATGACTAGTAGAATATGTAAAAATTCTACAATATATATAGAGTTGTGTATTTCACTCAATTCACATTATTATCTAATCACACAAAACTGAATGTTTGCCTACTAAGATATATTCTTTCTAAAAATTATTTTAAAACTAAAAACCGTTTCCGGCAATGTTGTTTTGAGAGTACTCACCCTACCTTCGAAGGCTTTAATCAGTAATCATTGTTTATGCACTTGTTAATAGCGGAACGACTTTATAATAACCCTCCTTTGCCCGACATGGCCAGGTGGTTAGGGCGCTCGACTCGCAATCTCTGGGTCGTGGGTTCGAATCCCCGTCCCACTAAACATACTCGCCCTTTCAGCCGCGGGGACGTTATAATGTGACGGTCAATCCCACTATTCGTTGGTAAAAGAGTAGCCCAAGAGTGGGCGGTGGGTGGTGATGACTAGCTGCCTTCCCTCTATTCTTACACTGCTAAATTAGGGACGGCTAGCGCAGATAACCCTCGTGTTATTTTGCGCGAAATCCGTAACAAAGAAACAATAAACCTCCTTCAAAGGTTTGAGTTAATCATTCTTTTTGTTTGTTTTTTTTTACTTATCAACATAATCCCCAGAACTCAACAAGACATTGAATTTGTAAAAAAAAAACGTAATGCTAGAAAATTATACATCAAACCTATTCGAAATTTCTGTACAAAAAGTATTTTTTGTTAAATTTTAATAACACGTACACACGAAGATTAACAAGCATCCATAAGAGTAGTTCTTCGTAGCCCCCCCCCCCTCCCACAAATGGCACAGCGGTATGTCTGCGGACTTACAACGCTAGAAACCGGGTTTGGGTACCCGTGGTGGACAGAACACAGATAGCCCATTGTGTAGCTTTGTGCATAATTACAAACAAACAAACAAGTTCTTCGTAGGCCTTACACCTATAAACATATTTCTTGTTTATTTTTTATTGTATTTTGTTTTCTCCTTCTCTTCTTTATATTTATAGCCAGTGGACGAACAGACATCTGTTTTCCCAAATGATATTATTCTACTAGTAAAACGTATTGAAATTCGACAAAATATATAGAGTTGTGGTATTTCAAGCCACGGTATAAAATTTAAAAATATCGAATTCTTAATGGAAAGTTGTTTAAACAATTTCCTTCTAAACAACGTTTTCAATATTTGCAACTTTAGGGACATAAATTTTAACCAATCGAATGACCGTATCCTGGATAGAGCTGACCACGAGGAAAAATTGGCTCAGCTAAGTGTAACCTCGACGGACAGACATCCTAACATAAAAAAACACGAAAAATCAGCATATTTATCTTAATTGAACAAAACAGTCTTACTCTTAACTAACACTCTGGGAGCCAAGATTATTAGATATCTTTACTAAGCCGTTAAACATGCTCCAATTATGTGACTTTTTTGTTCAATACAGTATACATATATTCTTATGTCTATCTGATTTATCCACCGAGATGATTTAAACCCCGCATTTTAGCGTTGTAAGTCCGTAGACTTACTGCTGTCCCACCGGGAGCCAAATATATTGACATATAGAATAACAACTTACTATTATAGTACGGTAACTACGAGGGTCACGTGCTAAAATTTCAAAGATGGTTTAATGCAGCTTTATCTCCGGATTGATAAGGTTATAAGGTTGTTAATCAGACTGACTAGAGCAATCAGGCTGAAGCAGCTGACTTGTTCATTACTATGATAGGTATGACCAATCAAATGAATGTGAGTGGATATTTGAATACTTTATGTGGAGACTGGGAGGAACATAAATAAGGGAAATTTGTAAGATAAAAATAAGTTGAAAAGTAACGTATCTGATAAATTCTGAAGCCTTAAATAAGAACCAGAAATTAAGATAAAAATAAGTTGAAAAGTAACGTATCTGATAAATTCTGAAGCCTTAAATAAGAACCAGAAATTAAGATGAAACGAAATTGATAATATAAAATGTACACTTGTCTCGTTTTTCCTCAATTTTATAAAAATGTAAAGTTAAAATCAAGATTGGAAAATCTGTATACATTGGTGTCAGAAACACTTGCTAGAGAATAGTTGACTTGAAAGTAGCGAAATACTTATAGAAAAAAAGTTAAATGATGGACAATCATTAAAGAAAGCTACATAATCAGTACAAATAAATAATATGGTCGTATTAAGAATATGTCATAAGTAGAGTTGGCATTGAACTGCAATGTGGGTTAATCTACAGGTGAATCAGAAAATAGAATGGCCACATTAGTAAAAGAAGTAAAGGTAATTTTTGTGCACATTGGAACTGGAAGCGGAGTCTTGTCTTCTCAAGTTATTGGAACTAGGGATTAACTAAGTCCAGTATAAGAAAGATAATGCTGCAGATGGTCAAGCACACTAAAGACTCCGGGATAGCAAATGGTTCAAATCATGGTGGTTATAATAACAGAAGGAGGATAAAGAAAACCAAGCTAAACTTAAAACTGAAATATAAAAATTATTATAAAAATTTTACCTTTAGAGAATTTAATGTTGACAATATGGAGTTTTATTTGTGCACTTCTTGTGAACTTTAAGTTCAGGAACTCTACATTTGTGATATATTTGATTTATTTGTGAAAGTGGAGTTCTGATTTATTCTGTAATCAGTCTAATAAATAATATCAGATTTTTAGGTAGATTTAAAGTAAAACTAATATGGTATTTTAAAATTAAATGTTTTTCAAAATTTAACGAAGGTTATCTAAAATAAAGTTTAAATTCACAATGAATTTGGTATTGTTCCGTTGTTGTGAATTTAAACTTTATTTCTGATTACTTTAGATCTGATTATGTTTGGCATATAATAAAAAGCGGCCAGTCAATGTTTTCATCGTATGGTTTAGAATATACACAGCGAGAGCTTGACACCACCTTTTTTGGACATCAGCAGTATTCGAATGTTATCTCAAAGGTTAATTTTAGAAGCTATATCAGCTGTTAGCATTGACGCCTACTATTCTATATTAGTTGTGTTAGTAGTAGTTTCCTAATGAAATGGTGTGAAAATCCTGAAAAAGATTTATATTCTTTTCAGTCTGATAACATAATTTTGCCAGATCACAGAAGTACATTTAATTCAATACTCACATAAAAATGAACCAAATTTAATTTTCATGTGGATCTAGAAAAATTACTAAATATCATAAATTACAGAATTACATTGAATACATTTCTTAAGTGAAAATGAACCAAATGTTTTAATCATTAAAGAATGTGCTTCACAGCAGCCGATTTTATAAGCAAATAGAGAATATTAACAAAAGGGCTACAACGTTGATAACGAAAATCTGTAGTATTGAAACTGTGATTTTTTTCTTCTGTGGAATATATTTATTTTTTAATTTGATATATTATCTCCCTTTAACATATGTTTGTAAAATATAATATTTGTGTACAATGCTTACTTTGTAAAATAATAATAATAAACATCCTTTCTTGGTCGCTTTTTAATAATAATCCCTTCATTGGATAATGTGTCTACTGGTCTTAATCAACATACTGTAAACCCCTATATGTAAAGTTTCGTGCTTTCTTCCGGAAAGCCTGTATCTATCAAACTAATTAATAAATAGAAAGCGATGATAATATTGTTTTATTCATCTTAACTTGGTTTACAAAAATAATTTGTTAACAGTAAATGAAATACTACAACATAAAAGTATTTGTAAGGAAACAAAGCCCTGTTTATTCATATGTAACAAGTTAATTGGTTTACTTACCCTGTACTAGTAATATTCGTATAGACAGTGTTCCAGTGTTTAGGTGACGTGTTTTAATGTATTTACTCTGAGTTGCTTAGCAACTTGTCACTTTAAGTCACTGGGATGCCAGCTCAGCTTCTGAAAGATTATCTACGACATGAATAGTGTAATAATTGTTTATTGGTAAAGTCGAGACTTTTAAAGTCTTACAGGGCTAATAGTTCGTCCTTTAGAGCGGCATTACAATGGTTGTTTAAAATTTTACATTCTATTTTATTTATTGTTTATATAACGTTGTTTTAAAACATCACAGTTAGAATGATAATTTCAATCCAATCAGTTTTTTCTGAACCACTATATCCATTAGATTCATTTACAATAATATTATAATTTTTCTTTCTAACAAGTTTCAAAAAGCGAGATAAAGATAGATATATGTTGTATTATTTAGAGCTAAAGATAGATGATATGTTGTATTATTTAGAGATAAAGATAGATTATATGTTGTATTATTTAGAGCTAAAGATAGATTATATGTTGTATTATTTAGAGATAAAGATAGATTATATGTTGTATTATTTAGAGATAAAGATAGATATATGTCGTACTATTTAGAGCTAAAGATAGATTGCATGTTGTATTATTTAGAGATAAAGATAGATTATATGTTGTATTATTTAGAGATAAAGATAGATATATGTTGTATTATTTAGAGATAAAGATAGATTATATGTTGTATTATTTAACATTTCTTAACATATTCAATACTGTAACAATTCTTCAAATCAAAAATGGTATATGTGTATTGATCAAACATATGACGAAACGTAGAACTAGGGTTTCCACTACTTTTTAGGTAACAAGTAATAAAACAGGCCGGGCGTGGGCGAGTGATTAGTGTGCCGGATTGTAAATCCGAGGGCTCATAGTTCGGGTCTCGTTACCACAATAATATACATGCACTGACTTGGGTATGTCAACCAACTGCATCCGTGGAGAAAAACAAAAGTAAACCCTATTAACTACTATTTCACATGGAAGGCATATTGACTTCGTGAGTCAATGTTTCCGCCTACCGTCAGTTTCAAGCGGTTTTTTTTTTTTAAGTAGTATAACAGTAATCATCGTGATGGTATTTTAGATGGTGAAATTAATTCTACATAACCTCCACATATGTGTTTCTGATACTTCTTTACAAACAAGAAATTCAATGTTTGCAATACAAAATTTATCTTTTACGTATATGTTAAGTGTATCATGATATCTTCTAATAACATAAAAGTTTGTTTCACTCGTTTCAGCTATCTTCGATGAATATTATTACGCATCTCCTCTTTTCTATTGTTACATGAAATTATTCTTAGATCCAAGTAAACGATCCAATTATTAGATCGAACGGAAAGTAAACTCATTGTATGTTTTACCGAATTTCATAGAGTAATAATTTTAAAAGTTAAACTGTATTTCTTGAGCCGCTTAAACTATTATCATTATAATATACCATGATAATTAAAATATTAAAATTTCAAAACTTTAAAACCTATTTATTAAAGTTATTCCTTTAAAAATTCATTTTTCTCTGAACCTAAACACCAAGATGCATTCGTTATTCGACAAAGGAATGTTTTAAGTCAAATCTTTAAAATACGAGGGTTATTATCCCCTTTTTACGTGTACACCTTATTGTTCTTTCTTATCATCCGCATAAACATCGAAACTACATTAAGTTCAACTTTTTTCTATTTTCTTGTGTGTAGGTCACACATAGGTCACGTTTTTTCATGGCAATTTTTACTTTTGTAACCTTTGCTTGTCTCTTTTCTTGGACTTTTCTCTAGATAATACTCTTCATGAGTTCGACAATTAGTTGTCCACCCATTCTTCCTAATACTTTTGAAATATTCTGTTAATACAGTGTTCGTGTTTTAAATGTTTACAGAGAGGCAATTTTGTATTGCGAATGTAGTTTGTGACGTCATGAGTTCCCTACCCTGACAACAAACAGCTGACTGATGATAACTGTTTACTTTTAAGTTTACTTTTTTGTGTTCAGCGTGCAAAAGGAAGTACAAGGCTGATAGGAGACTTTCCAGCGACAGTGAAACCTCGGTCTCCGAATGTGCCAGTCTTTGGTATAAAAATATCGTCCAGTCAAGACTAGTAAGTGAAATCGTAACCTTTTGGTTGGCAACATCGCATAGTTGCTTACGTAAAGTATGCTATTTTGAGGACTTGTTCTTAGAAAGAGTACTTTTAGTGTGCTATGCCAAAACATTTACGAGTTTTTGTGCCTGTTAGAAGGAATATATTATATTCATATATATATATATGTGTGTGTGTGTGTGTGTAGTAACTAAAACTTTACACAGTATGCTTGTTTGTTCGTTTAGATTATATCAATCGTTATTTTAATAGTTTGGGGTAGCATACTCGGATAAATTGGATGAAAGACTTACCTAGAACTGTAAAATCCAGAAATAAACTTTCAAGTATCATTTAACTTAATAGTTCGTTATTTCAGCAGCTGTATATATTCGAATAAAAATGCTCTACATCCTCCTCGCAAACAACTGCACAGACAGGCAGTTAGGCACATTAAGACTACGCAGAGCTGTTATGATACCTTATCTCTTGAAAACACTTTTCTACATCTCGTAATAGTCCATAAACAATTAAACTCAACCAGGAAACGATATAATTATAACGCAATATATAACTCATTATAACTCAATATGTTGACTCTAAGTTTAACTCTCATATTTAACAACTTAATATAAGTTTAATATAATGCCAATGTATAAAAAATGATCAAAATCAAATACTATTTGTGTTCTGTGGAACGCAGAATTATTATAAAACCACTGAAAACGAGGATAATATTGCATATATATATGTATATACAGATATTATACATATATTTAATATAAGCAAAAGTAATATATTTCTTGAATAATAGTTTTACAAATACAAATTCACTTTATTTCTCTATAAGTTTTTTGGCCTGATAACCCTTACACGAAAGCCTTCGCAGCCATAGTCACTCCACATCCACACCTTCCCCCACAGTGGCTCAGTGGTAATTTTGAAGGCTTATAACGCTAAAAATCGAGTTATATTCGTAGTGGGCAAACAAAAGATAGCCTATTGGGTAGCTTTATGCTTAACAATAAAAGAAACATCAGGTGGTTGATAGGTATTGCCATTTTTCTATCGAGCAAAACGTGTGTATCTTATTTATAGTTTAGAGGATTTTTGAACTATTTTTAGCCGAACAGTTGCCAATGCTTGAGAATTTTATCCAGATACGTTTATTTAACCATCATGACTTCCTTCCTGTATGTTTATCATAAAGTGAGCAGTTGGTCTCACTAATGATATTTAAGAAACCTTTCTATACAGTACCAAGTTTGAACATAATTTGTAGTTACTTCGTGTGACATGTAATCTACACAGAGAGTAAACTAGAGTTAATTATGGAGAAATATCTGTCTTCCAAACAATTTGAGCCTGCTTTGCAAATTTGTCCATAAATGTGTATAAAATCCTGTCTAACATTTACAGCTGCGAAGTTATTGCACTCATTTTAATCGTAAGTAAGCTAACTATCTTGGTGAAAATAATTTCGTAAACTTTGAGATCCGTTTATTTAGTTTTTATTCAAACGTATTCAAAGTGTTACTTTATAAAACCTATACCATATCGTGACTACATAATATGCAAAGTATCATAAACACCATCTTAAAATTTGTTTGAGAAAAGTATGGATTTCACAGCTTACCATAGGAGTTACAGTGCTAGAATTAGTTTCACTTGGAGTTTTAAAAGTGGATGCTGGATACTTAATATGATGTGCTACTACAACGGACTACAGACACTTCAGTGCTTTAATATTATGAAATGTTTCTTTCACTAATATTTTTATTGTTTTAAACTATTTACTTAAACTTTCTTAGGCTTACGAAGCTTATTCTGGTATATAAATTTATAGACCACAGTAAATATGCCAGTTTCTATTGTTGGGCTGCTCCCTTTACATTATTCAGTAAAAAGAAGAATGCAAAGTTCAGTTTACGTAATTATAACGAAGATGATTTATTTTTTACACTTTTATAATTTACACGATTTCACGAACTAACGATAGGCCTAACATCACAACAAATGGCACTAAACAGTTATTTATTAATTTTCTAATATGCACAGTACATATTGTATCTATTTTACTTCGTTAAAACACAACCTCGATATTCGCTAAACAGAAGTAACAGATTAACCAGCTAACAAACTTGCTATCTCAGTATTTAATCCACCACTATAACAAACTCATAAATCAATTAATCATCTCTTCTAGTCTCGCTTAACTCGCATTTCGTATCGTTTAATTCATTTTCCAAACTTTCAAGAAAGTTCGTCATAAAGTCACGCTCATCATGGACCTTTAAAACTCCCTCTAACCAAAATCAATACGTCTAAATTAAATATGCATAGCCTACAACATTAATCCCCCTGGATTGTAAATTCCTTGAACAATCGTACTGTCCAAAGAAAACCCTGCTCCTGCACGAAGTCTACTGAAAGTGTGCAGTCTTCCTTTATGTGCATTACTCACTCATGTATTGTGTAGAGAATCTTCCTACAGTGAAAATAACTTCCAAATTTCCTCATGCTGGAAATTTATGGTGAATTGCTGTTTGTATCAGTCCATATTCTTGTTCCATTTCTGGGTTTAATTTCCAAGCTTTCTTTACCTGATCAATCGACATTGGAAATTATTCTAAACTGCTTGATATGCCTCCTATGGTATCTTTCCATTACAACCTGTGAGCTTCCATATTTAGCGACATTGTTGAACTGACCTGTTAAATTACGTAACTTGATGAAGTTGTAGTGTAGCTGGAACAACCCAGGAACGTCTGTTAGTAAATAAAAAAAAAACGTGATACAACTATAAGTAACAAGTGGAGACCAAATGGGTTTTTCTATTCCATATGACATAGTTAATGACGTTTAAGCTTGGAATTCTTGAGCACATGCGCAGAGAGGTGTGATTGGTTTCACCTTGCATTTTCAAATTCAGCTTTCAGCTGTTTTATATTGGCGTTTATATTTCTTTGTACCTTGTTGGTGTCATTTGTAATTCGTTGATGTCATTTTGCTCTTCCCTTTTACTTTGTAGATGTCCATTTGTAATTTTTCGATGTTGTTGTTATAATCTTTCTGTGCCATTTCTATTGCTTTCTCGAGTTTGTCTTCGATGAAAGTGTCTTGTGTTATTAATTCTTCTGTAAATCTCATATCATGTTCTTGTAATTACCCTTTTAACTTCTTGCCTCTTTATTTTGGTCATTTTTCTGTTGTTTCATCATTTCCATCAAATTCTCCATCTCACTTTGAGCCCGGGTTGTCATTTTAAACAGTTTCAATTATATTTTTATCAAAATAATCCGACTCCTGACACAAGCTCTGTAACGTGTTTTATTGTAAGGCGGGTTCTTTTAGATTGTTCGCTAAAATGAAAAATGCAAAGTCAAGTATACACCCACCCCCCCATGCTCTTCAGTGTCTCATCAGTAACTATGAGGGCTTATAACACAAAAAATCGGATTTCGATACCCTTGACGGGCAGAGCCCATTATTTAACTTTGTGCTTAGAAAAAAACAAAACCAGTTTTTTGCTTTTGGTTTCCTTTTGTTTGAGATAATTTTATCCAACGATGTATGATTTGTGTGGCTTTTCCAGGCAGAGATTCTTCTTGATTATGTTACGTGGTGTTGCCAGGAACACGTGGACGGATTTTGACAATTATCTTTGTGTTTGTGGATTTTCATCAGAAGATACCGAACTTTGTTTACCATGGCTGGGGTAGACTTATTGCAGGTCTCTCTCAGGACGGCCCTGGTTCCTCAAATTAATCCATATTGCTTTGTGTTCCAATGCCGTTAAGTGCAAGAGAATGTCCCTCTTTTAAATTCTAAATCCCCTATCTAAACATACTTTCACAGTCTGAATGTATGAATATTTTCCGTCCGCGAGAGCTATTACATACCCTTCCCAAGTCCCAAGAAAGATAAACTTTTCTTGGCATTACACTACATACGAAACGTCAAGCAATGTCAAAAGGTAGTACTGATACAATTCGTTCCACCGCGATTGTATTTCGGCTGTGATGACACGTGATTTACATGTATTCAAAATCGTTTTAATATAACTTAGTGACAGAAATGGACGATTTTGTTTAGGGAAAACTGGAAGAGAAATTAAGACAAAGATCAAAGAACATTATAAAGGATCGTGCTACATCTTTTAAGATTTAAAAACAAACTCACATTCCATAACCAAACACAAAATTAAATTCTACGAAGTGAAACTGATATAAAAGAAAAAAACTTATACGAACATTGAAACTTACTTTGAACAAATATCCCGGAACTCCTTTCTATCTTTACTATTTACAATCCACATAATTCGTCACTATATTTTACATTTTTAAGTGTTCTTGGTTATTTTTAGTAAATAATTTATTAACATCTTTGTTAGATATTTCTAAATCAACAAGTGCACTGCCGGGAATAACCGTTAATCATTGACTATGTTGATCATACATTGTCTGTAGACGATCCGCTCTTATTGGTTAAAAGATCGCAGTTTAACTGCTTAGAAAGTCCATTGTAAATATATTTATGATATTAGACTTAATCAGACAGTGGATGTCTCGTCTCTTAATAAATCAATAATCTTTTCTAATCTCGCCTAATTTGTGTTTTATATCGTTCAAATCGCTAAACTTCAAAGAATGCTTTAATCATCCTCATCGCGCAATGTTAAAACTCCCTCTAGCAAAAAGGATTATGTTTAAATAATGAAAAAACATAGCCTACAACAGTATTACCGCTCACAACCAACAACAGAATAAAAAATAACATTCCTGAAGTTACCTAAATTAAATACTTCATATTTGAGAATACTGTAGCACTATCGCTACATATTAAAGCGAATAACCCTTAGTCATCAAGCTCGTTCTTCCTGGATATACTTAACGTGTATTCTGCCACTAAAAACTTTTTACTTTACTGGTAAGTTTACGGACCTACAACGTTAAAAGCTGGGGTTTGATTCTCCTCGGTAGGCATAGCAGATAAGTCAAATTGGTTTTGCTCTTTAAAAAATCCCCTACAATAAAGCGAAATGTTGTGGTTAATCGATCTTCAGCCTCAGTACAAGCTTGTTAAATTATAAAATTTATGTTTTTAATTGGTATCTTTCACAGCTGAACGTATATGATTGATTATTATAATTTTTGATCATATGGTTTCCGAAAGTGTTTTCTTAGAACATACAACGAACAACAAAATGAGTGCTGTTTTAAGAAACTCTCTGATTGAATGTTTTTATGTAATAATTTCCACCAAAAGAGCTGCTAACAAAGCACTATAACAACTACATTAATAACTTTTTATTAATCATGTTGTCAATGTGTTATAGGACAAAATAGACAGTATCTGAAACAATGCATCCTCTCACTCCAAGCTACATTATTTCTGTTTAAGACTGGATTCGTTAGAAACTAAACTGGCTTTTAAGATACTCACTCGCACACAAATCCATGATAAAGGTAGTGAAAACTAGATGTACTATAAATGAGAAAAACTAATACTTTTAATAAAATTGCTTACCAAATATTTCAAAGAGTAGGAAAAAACTTACAGAGCGCCAGTCAAGTCGATTTTTCCTGTTTTTCAATAGGCGAATGATCAGTTATTACACTAACTTTCCAAGAATTATTCACGTTTCAGCTTTAATTCCTTTTCTTTTTCAATCAAGAGTTTGGCTGAATGTTGTTTGAAGTCAGAGCTACATACGTTGTAGTTTGTTGGCTAAGGAGATGGCAAATACGTATTTGTTGTATTGCTTGCAGACAAAAAGAGCCATGTAAAGTGCCCTTTTTTTAAAGGCTAAAAAAAATAGATTTTTAAAAGAGATTGGTAGTATCGCTCATAAACGTTCTTCTGTTTCTTTAGCTTAAGGTTTTTGACTTTTCTTCTCCTGATTAGATCAGAAACGCAATATATTAAACTATTAAAACATCAGCCCAAGACAAAGATCGCTAACTTCACTTGTTACTTATTATACCTTCTTTGTGCTACTGCCGTATTCAAGAACTACGCACTTCAGTCCTTGTGCGAAGACGCACTTCGTAATAAACAAAACCACGTGACTAAGACAGGAGCCTCAGCTGGCTGGAATCAGCTGGTTCCTTGAAAATAACATTAAATGCTTGTGAAATCCTCTCTCGAGTTTTTATTGTAAATAAGTAAAATCATTCTGTGTACAAGTTTCCAAAATAAGAACACACGATCTCAGTAAAGTATTGGGAAAGCGTAGGGTATTTCACACAACTCTAACGTAATGTAATGTTTATTTTAAGGAGTTTTCACTGAACAATATAGACCCTAAATAGTCTTCTTAGAATTATGTGTTGTAATTCAGTGTTAAAAAATTAAGTGTTTAAGTCGCAAAACAAAAATGTTTACAGATTTGATTCAAGGAGAAGCAGAATAACATTCGAGCATTTTCAACACGTGGAAACAACTAGAAAATCATCTAACACCATCGATGTCGAGCTTATTTGGTAGAAAGTTGGTATAAATCAGGTGCACAAAATTCAAAATTATATTGTTTGTTTTTGAATTTCGCGCAAAGCTACACGAGATAAACGTTAGAATTTGTGGTTCCAAAATCACAATTCCTCACGTCTTTGGTCACTTATCAACAGTATTAACGTATGAAACGACCTCTGCATTAAGGCACTAAGGACAAAATAATGTTACTACATAAAACAACATTTATTATTAATGAAATAAATAATAATTATCAGATATTCCAATTC
>NW_013666270.1:146214-159173 GCF_000517525.1 Limulus polyphemus
GAAATAAATAATAATTATCAGATATTCCAATCCTTAGAGAGCCCCCCTAGTGGCACAGCGGTATGTCTGCGGACTTATAACGCTAGAAACCGTGTTTCGATACCCGTGGTGGACAGAGCACAGATAGTCCTTTGTGTAGCTTTGTGCATAATTACAAACAAAACAATCCAATTCTTAGAAACATTCTTTGTTGTTATGCAATATAACACTTTAACATTGGTTATAAACGTTCTACTTCAAGAAAACCCTAGCTAAGATGCCAAAAGCGTATAATATTGATGAAAAATAAATAAAACTGTGTAATAGTCTGACAATTATTATTTTTTCTTACAATTTAACTATAGTAGGAGTTTATATGCAATTAACACACCAGATACATTTTTAAAAAGTTATTAATTAAGCGTTTCAGGCAAATAAACTTTTCAAAGCTCCATTTTAATCTGGTTTATTGTCTCTGATGTCTCTACAGGATGATTCAGCAAGGAGACCCTATAACAAATATTGCTCACAGTTGTATCTTTTTGAAACCCTTTCTATCTAATAATATTGTGGTATTCTTTCTAATACCTAAGACACAACAGACCAGATGAGTTCTACTAGATCCAACTGTCATTGTACTTTTAATTCAGTAAAATCACTATAAAAACATAAAAAACAAATTTATTTTATCTAATTGTTTCTCTTTCAACTTTGTGTTTTTACAATGATTTTATTTTATTGTATTAATTTTCCAAATGATTCCTATCATTCGGTTTTAGTCTTACGCCAAGGTCTAAATTTTATCTTTGAAGTTAAAAGACATTCTTGACAAACAAACTTCTGAAGTTAACACTCTCTCGAAGCTGAGGCAAGTATATTCAAATCAGTCACAAAACCTTGCTTAAGAAAGAAAGCACCAAGTTATAATATAAATTATACAGTAGCACTGGAGCATAGCCTGTTGATTATGTCACTCGACTTGCAAGCTGTGGGTCGTGGATTCGAATCCCATCACCTAACATGCTTGCCCTTTCAGCAATGGTAAAAAGTAGCCTAAGAGTAACGTGCGTCGAAAGTTTTTTAAACCTCTACTGAACTATGTAAAAATGAAGTTAGGGGTAGGGAATACGGACGACTTCACCATATGCTAAGGAAGAGATGGATGTAGATAGTACTATTTAATTACTTTAAATACACAGCACTGCTTTACATTTTATAAACTTTGTGCATTCAAATACAAAACACCACAATGAAAAAAAAAATGTTTCGTACGCGCAAACGAGTTTTCCTCCTAATATTCTTTAAATAGGTACAGACAGCCATTTGGTGTTAGTCCAAGTATTCCTTTGCATAGCTTAAAAGCATGAATTTAAAAATTACAAAATAATCCTTATGTTTTGGGAGAACGTCCTTGAAATAGGAAAAAAATTCTTATAACAGATATAAACATGCACCCATTTTTTATTTTCGGATAAATAAGTAAATATGTTTAAAACCTATTTAAAAAACACCAGTTTCGCTAGGTTCACCGAGCATATTCACATTGCAAGCTTTGAATAGAATCAATCATACAACATTTCAAATTGTCACATGTGACAATATCAGTAAGAGACTGGAATGGCCTGTAGTTATGTAGCTCTCAATCTACGTGTCGCGGGATCGAAGCTCGCCATTTCAGTCGTGTAGAAGTTTAACGTGAAGGTCAATCCCACTTTTCATTCATAAAAGAGTAGCCCAACAGTTAGCGGTGGGTGGTGATGTCTAGTTTCCTTCCCACTAGCCTATATTTTTAAAATTAGGGACGGCTAGCGTTAAGTAGTTTAAATTCGTTAGAATATTCACTTTCCAATATTTTTCATGGTAGTTAAGAGATACATAATATGTTTGTGAACTTTAACTCATGCTCACCCAATAAACTTGATAGTAAATAAATCAATTAAATGAAAAGGATATCAACTGAGAAAATGTGCTTAGATAATCCAGTAATGTTATTGGTTAAATATAATGTAATTGTGTGTGTGCAAATAAGTTGCTTCTTTAATAAAATGTTAATAAAAAGAGGCTCAGTATTAAATTCAACAGTATACAGTGTTTCACTAAACTGCAAATTTTTCAAAGAATTGGAAAACTTAAAGCTACCTTTAACTCTAAACTCGTTATTTGCACATTTAAGGATACAATATTCTAAAAACCTGTCAACTTATGATTATAGGTACCAATACTTGAAACTTTGATCTTACAGAACAATATAATTTGTGAATTTTAGGAACACTTTATGCTATTCCAGTATGAAATACAACTGGATTAAGCTCTTAATATTTGCTTTTATATATTTTTTTGTCATCTGTACGAAATTCATTTCTAACAGTTTCTGTCGTAAGCGATGTCGTTAGCATATTTTTTAAAATACTGTGATATTTTTAATTGAAGTTATTAAATCATTACCTTAATCAGGCTTTGTTATGATCAGTAAATGTTTTTAAGTTCACTAAAATTGCATTATTTTTTTTATTAAGATTGTATTTCTGAAATTATAACTACGAAAGGAATACAAAGCATGACTAACATAAGTTCTAATTGTGTGAGAGAATTTTCATCAGTAAAGGGAAATGTGGGTTTAATGCCCTAATTGAGATTATATATAAATCAAGTTGTTATGTTTTGGGTACAGATAAACGTTCTTTTCCTAATATAATTAATCTGAAAAGATATGAAATTAATAATAACATCATCCTGTTTGTTGGTGAAGCGTGATCTGTTAATCGGTAATTTGTGTGAAATTACATCACAATAAGACTTATAATACTTTAAGTAAATCTTTCTTTAATGGTCCTATACCGTAGAGTATTGTGGTATTCTCAGGTTAGCTTATTTTCTCGCAACTAATGGATAGGTCTGCTGAATAACAGCAGGATCGGACAGGAAATGTTTATGGTAATCTAAATTTGAAAACTCGACTGTGTTTTAAGTTGTGTAAAAAATAAACAAACTGGACATGTTTGGAGAAAAGTGAAAACAATCTTTATTATGGACAAAACAAAAATCAGGGTGTGTACTTGCGTAAAACATTGAACAATCGCCTCTTCTGGATCTGTGAATTGAATAATAGCTTTCTTCCCTCATAATGGATGTCGATAAACAAGTAGAATTGAGCTAAGAATAAATGTTCCAATCTGACAAGAAACTTTGTATCCTTTCTCTTCAATAGAATTACCACGACTGGTCACTTTTTTCAGCATTTCCCGGCTGTAGCATATAGACACCACCCACTCAGTCAGTGAAGAACGTTGCAGTTACTGACTCTTTCAACTTGAATCTGTAACGTTAGTGCAACATTCATTCAGTCAGAGTAACTATTATCTGCTATAGAGATCAAAGGCACATAGAAACAGAATAAACGATTTTTTTTATTCATACATTACTAAAAATGGCGGAAAACACATAATATGCTCACATGTCACACTTTATCCATTTTTCCTGTTTCAGGCTTGACCTCACACCAACCGTTAAAATGAAACATAAATCCAATACACTTTAAACTTGCGACACGGTAAAGGAGTGCATTTGCTTTCCTTTGTACCTAGGAACAGTTACATGCCACATAGATGACACAACCCTTTAACACAGAATTACACTTAACTAGAAGATAAAACTCTAACTATAACTGGAAATGTAATACACGACATAAACAAGTAATGATTGAAATAAACATCCTTTTATTTATGACTTGAAACACCGTTACATCATAATTATACCTCAAAATGTAACATAAGAGAACATATTACAATAATAAGATTAACCTTTAACTAAGATTTTCAAATGTGTACAAGACATAGTAAAATAAACATTCTTCGACTGTAATTTGAAATAACATAAATGCAACACAAAAAGAAAATGGTTTAATGATGTAAAATACATGAAATATCCTTTAACAACGAATATATATTTAAAATTATCCTTTAACATAGAAATCCAGTACATGCATATATGAAAATATCCCTTATGACACTTGAAGTTTTTCTCAAAGATACTTATCCTCATTTTGGAGGAAGTAGTCACATACTAAGCAATCAAAAAATGGCATAAGAAATGATTAAAAAAAAAACACTTGACATTGATAATCTGCCCATTTAAGGAAAGGGAACTCTTACATATGATGGCTGAAAGTAAAACAATGAAACAAAACCAAAACGAAAGCCTGTTTTGATATTGCAATATATATATTATAATAAAATAAGATCCTTTTAAATAAAAATAGAAAAAAACAACCTTTGATAATAAACACTTTAAATGCTAAGTTAAAATAAATATCAATAAATTGAAAACCTTTTAAACAATAAAATTGAGTAATAATAATGTGTTTGTTTGTTGTTAAGCAAATAGCTACACAATGGGCTATCTGTGCTGTGCCCACCACGAGTGTCGGAACTCGGCTTTCAGTGGTGTGTAATTCAAATTTACCGCTGAGCCACTTGGAGACAATAACAACCTAAGAAAAGATTAGTTTGGTTTTGAATTTCGCGCAAACCTACACGAGGGCTATCTGCGCTAGTTCTCCCTAATTTAGCAGTAAGAAAATAGAGAGAAGGCAGCTAGTCATCCCCACCATATCTTCATAAGGAATATATATATATATATAAAGAAAAGTAAGAAAGGAACGAATGAATGCCCAATCAGTAATTCAAAATAAACCTTTTAATTAAGAGTTAAATTAAAATACAAGAAATATACGCAATATAAAGTTTAACTTACAACAATATAAATATAAATAAAACACACAACTCATCCAGAATCAGGTCAAGATTTTGCTTCCCACTACCTTAATCCTGCCAGCAGATTCTTCATGGTCACTGTTTCGTGGTTGGCTATTACTGAGATCTTGACATCATCCTGGGCCTTCATAAGGACTCCCTCAGTGTCGACTAGCCTGACTCGCAGGCCCATATCTTGTTTGAGAGGTTGTCCTCCACCTCAGCCAATTCTCCTTTCAGTTTTATAAGGCTTACACTTCTTTCCACTTTGTGGCCATTTCCTGACAGTGACTTTCCAGTGTTAGGTGGTTTTCAATTACCCTAGGTGGCTTTGTTGGGAGTTCCATTCTCAGTATCTTCTGGCCCTGTTCCCTCGGCCCTTTTGTCAGTGGAGCCTCATCCATGAATGATGCATAGGTGCTTCAGTAAATTATTACCATGGAAACCCCTACTGTTAAATTGGATGATCTTTTATTGATTTTAAGTTCCTGATGAAGTGGTAGTGGTGAAGTCGGACAAGGCGACTGGCCCACCTGCATTGCTATGGAGGTTGTTATCACACTTAGAATTGCTGTGTAAGAGTTGTGTAAGAGTTTTTGGCACTAATTCACTCATTTACATTTCAGACTTTATAAAATAACAAATTATTGGCAAAATTAGGGAAAATCAAGACTTTTTTAACTAAAAATCTTAACCAGGATTAAAATTCGTGCTCTCACTACTGTACCTCAGTATACACTGAGAGGAAACACAACTCTCCCTCAGAAGCTATAGAACCAGCAAAATTCCTGGGTAAATAGATGAAAATCTACCGAATACAGGGAAGCATGCGCCATAGAGGTCAAACCACTCAACTAGATTGTAGGATTGATTCTATTGTACCATCAATGATATTTCACATTTAAAAAAAAACAATGGCCACATTGCCCTTTCAATCCCTAATTTTTGAATCACATAACTATCCTAGCTTTGATGATTGAGTAGCAGTTACAAAATTAATTCCATACACTCTACTAGACAACACTACTCTTCTAACTGTCGTAGAGTGAGTGGTAACTCCACAATGTACTGTACCACCTGATATCTTAGAAGTTAAGATTATAATATTTCTAAGGATCAGAATCCTTTTGGTGACGATTCTGAATCTCCCAATCAACGTGCTGTGGAAAGTTATCTCATCAGATCCAGCTCTCTGGCCAGATGAGCTGAATAATGTACAGTGAAGTGTGATTGTAACTAAGGAACCAATACTGTTTGTTTTTTATTTGGCGCAAAGCTACACGAGGGCTATCTGCGCTAGCAGTCCCTAATTTAGTAGTGTAAGACTGGAGGGAAGGCAGCTAGTCATCACCACCAACCAACAACTCTTGGACTACTCTTTTACCAACGAATAGTGGGATTGACCGTCATATTATAACGCCCCCACGGCTAAAAGAGCGAGCATGTTTGGTGGGACGGGGATTCGAACCCGCGACCCTCAAACTGCGAGTCGAGCGCCCTAACTACCTGGCCATGCCGAGCCGGGACCAATACTGTTGATGGGCATTTGGTTTCTTCAAAATAATGAAAAATTTCCTCGTCGCTTCACAAAAGAAAACTATTATTCATATGAAAAGTGTGGAAAAAATGTAAGGACCTGGTTAGTTTACTCCAATTCTTCAAATAGTGTAATATGATTCTGCTGTAAACTGTTCAGCAGAAAAACAAAAGTACTGCTTCTACTATTAATTCACAAAGGTTCCATTCCTGGTAGTACTTGTAAACTGCATTGAAGGACAATGAGTACTCACTGCTGCTTATAACTTATAGGAAGGAGTTGCATAACTTGACTAGACATGCAGATTTTACACTCAGTCTTATGATAATGACTTCAATATGAAGGACATCAATAAATGTGTCCAGAAAAGGCTGTTGGACATCAATAACAAATATAGATGTTTCAAAGTCAACAGTGCACGCCTTGATTTTTTTAATTTTGGATCGACTACATGCCATTTTACTAGCTCAGTGCAGTGTTGGGCAATTTGAAGGAGTATGTGGCTGATTTAACCTTTAAAAGTTTATTAGATATATGTTGGGAAGGCAGAATTGAGGGTGTGAAAGTTTTGTGATACCATCTGTGAGAAGTATGTGATAATTTGAAGACGTTGCACAGATGTGCCACTGACAAGAAAGATGGAGCTACAACCTCGGATAAATCACGCTTGAGCAATAATATTGTTTCGTGGAAGTTAATCACCTCTGTGGTAATTTGTTATGATGTCTTATACCCAGTCAACAGAAAGCAAGTTATTTCAGAGTCCTGAAACAAGCACTGTTATTTCAGAGTTCTGAAACAAGCACTGACGTTCTCCATAAAGAAATTGAAGCCAACTGTATGTTTCTGCAAGAATATAGAGAGAGCAGTTTTGTAAAGACCCAGGGGGGTGGTAGAGAGATTGCTGAAGCTATGGAAGTTAAAAGAGTATTTCCAGAGTAAAGAAGAAGAAAAAATAAAAGAAATGGTGAATTATTTATTACTAACGTAAAGAACAGTCAGATAACATTACTCCTGAGGTCGAGTACCAAAGAAGATTTTTTCCCACTTACTGATGTTGCTCGAAGTGATTTTCTTACATACAAACTTTTTATGATGTCTTTAGCTTTTTATGTTTTATTAACGATGTGAAAATGGACTCAGATCAGAACATCATACAAGTTAGTCGTGTGAGAATTCCAAAAAAGGGGGATATTGACTATAATGATTTATGCTCAGAAGTATAACGTGCAATTAAAGCGCTGCCATGCAATGTCTCTTCACCATTTTAGGTTCTTTATCTTCAAATAAAATTTGGTAGATTTGTATCTAAATTCAATTGTTGCTTTGCAAATACTGTTAATTGTGCCTATAGCAGTTGCCTCGGGTGAAATAACTTTCTCACCTTTGAAGCTGATGAAAAACTATTTGAGGTCTACTATGTCCCAAGAACATGTGAATAGTCTTACTCACATTTCCATCGAGCATGAAGTTGCGAGAGAGGTGCAATATGATAATCTTATCAATGATTTTGCAGCTTCTAAAGCATGCAAAGTGTATTTATAGATATGTATATCCTGAAGAAAGAAAGGGTAAAGTTTCATTCATGTTTAGGTAAAGTAATATTTAGTTGGAGGAGAGGTAGAGTGGTCAAAATGTTAATATGTTCAAATATCAGGCTGGAATTTTTTGAGTTAGTGGCTCCTAGCATAAAAATACATGCAGGAACGATTTTGGTGGAGATCTGTGAAACCAAATATTTTTTCTATTTTTATTGGGTGTTTGAATCATCCTAGGAAGGGGGCCTCCAGCATCGCAGTATTGCATGGGGGATTCAAATGGTTTAAATCTGGCTCTGGCTGGTAGTGATCACATGGAGGTCACTTATGTCATTTTCTTCAATCTGTTAGATTTCTGTTTGCAGATATTAAAGACTTTTATACATACACTTGGAAAATGAGTTATGTACTAACAATGCTTCACTAAAGTGGGGGAAAAGAGGAATCAGGATAGTTTGTGAAATGTTTGAAGCTGAGTACTATATTTCTTGTGTTTCACCCTCACGTCATCTGTTTCTGCGCATGTCACGAGGTTTTAGTGAGTTACATTCAAAATTTAATTAGACTACTTTTTTTTCATGGTACACCAATAATTATAGCATAAAACGTAGCTAGTAATCCCTATATTAAAAGTATATAAGTTTTAAGTTCTTAATTTTATAAGGCAATATAAAAAAAAATCATTAATTCCCCTAGTGTGAGAATTGTGACATTTGCTCTCTAGGTATCCCCTCTTCTCTAATTTATTCAACACCTCTCCAAGAAGTACGAAATGTAATATAAATTACTTTTTACTTTTTATAATATCGTCATAAGTTCTCTATAGTATTTATAACCAATAGAAAGCTAAGGTTTTCCTCTATCAAACAACTATTATATTACATTATTTTTTTTACAGTTCAACCTTATTTCTACGAGAACGCATCGATAAGCTTAGTTGTTTTCTTATCGACTCGTGTCACATAGCTAGAAAGCCAGAAAAATCGTGATAGTTATGAGACATTGTCTCCTTTTGCACGTTATTATTCTGTGTTCTTTTCTGTATTATCTAATTAAATGAAAAATTATTTAGTGCAGCACTTGCCTTAGTATAAAAAAGAGGGTTAAGTGTCATTGATAGTCGACGGCAAGAAAAATAAAGAACCAGGTAAGTACTTTTATCTTGTTTTTCATGCGTATTATTTATTTATTATTATACAACTAATTAAAATGTAAAAACAGGAAACTGTTTATTTTAGTTCAAATTAAATTAGGTGAAATAAATAATAATAAAATAATCAAAAAAATTCACGAGATACACAAGCGAGACGCTCATGCATAATGTAATTCGATAGCATAACGTGAGCTGCACGTTCGCAGAGCGATTTACAACTTATGATGGCGCCAATAGTAATTAGGGTTCAAAGGGCAAATAAAACAATAAAATTTAAGTATAAATAGATATATACTGATATGAGTTTAAAGCTATTTCGGATAAACAAATGTAGCTAAATATTACAATTTGAATTCATTCTAGAAAGAAAGAAAAAAGGTAATTTAGATGTATTTACATTTTTGGTGGTTACGAGGTTAGGGTACAGACAATAACAAATAAAATATAAAGTTTTACTTTAAAAAATGTTAGAAATTTGTTTAGGATGTCTTAGAGATTATACAAATAAAAATTGAGAGTTTTGAGACCAAGAAAAGTATTTTTAATCTCAACGTGGAAATCACTAAGCACTCGGACTAGTATGTAGAAATACTATCTATATTTACCAACAAATCTTTTGTAAAAATACTTCATAAAAATTTGTTTTTGTTTGTGTACAAAAGACTGACAATGTTTACTAAAAGTCTGCCAAATTTTGTGAAGATACACCTAGTGCCCCCCAATGGCACAACGGTATGTCTACGGACTTACAACGCTAGAATCCGGGTTTCGATACCCGTGGTGGGCAGAGCGCAGATAGCCCATTGTGTTGCTTTGTGCTTAACTTCAAACAAACAAACACCAGGTGTATTAAAAGTTATAGTATGGAAGCTATAACGTGTGCAAAAGTGTTTACCAGGTTGGTCAAGTTATTTACAATTTATGTGAAAAAATTACTAGTTAGACACGGTTCAAAGAGCAATAAAACAAAATCAATATAAACAGATGTATGCTGTTACAAGTTATTGAATAGAAACTCAGGTGATTACTTTGTGGTACAAACTCGATCACACCGATCGAGCCTGTAGCAATAGGGTTCACTCTCTCCATCCGTTCATTACTTTGTCTCGTTCCTGCTTCGCTCTTACGCGACATTAAAAAAAAAAAGATATCGTTTCTTTCCGTAAATATTTATTATATCGTCTATTGAACCTTTCCCTTTTCAGAAGCTTACAGTCTAGTAAAAGGTAGCGGGATGGTTTCGGGCCCTCCTGAAAAGATATGAGATGGGACCCTGCCTCACTTCAGGTATTGTGTACTGTTCATAAGAAAACCTAGGCTTCACTTACCCAGATGCCTGGACAAGTTCAGCTCACATTTGAGCGGTAATCTTGTTTTGAATGCAATATTTGATGTAATCTGCTTCCAGTTTCTTGACGATCAAGTCATAGGTGTGGTGGCCATTGAGACGACAGCAAGTAAGAGCTGCATATTCCCTCTTCAGGCTTTCTGGGCCAATCCAATTCACAATTATGCCCTGATAGAATCTGTTAAAGTAAACAATATAAAGTTAAACTAGTAAATGCAAAACGATAGATACACTGTACACGTTCACTGCAGATGCTTTGCTGAAGCTTATTTCAAGTTTCATTTTATTATTAGATGTTTTAAGTTTTAGAAACAACAATCATTTTTATTATCCGTAAAATGAAAAATATTACCAATTTATCACAACTTACCTGTTGATGCAGCTCCAACAGTCAGGTGTGGTCGTGAGTCACTCTACTATGCTAAGCTTCTCTTTAAGTTCATCTTTTTTATGGGCGAATTTATCATTAATTGCACATTTGGCTGTAATGTCTGAATAAGGTTTTTCAAAGCTTGTGATTCAACAAACTTGAAAGGAAGAATTTCCTCAACCACCAAATCAATTACAAGTGTACGTATTTTGCATTGACTAGCCCTCCCAGCACTACCAGCAATGAAGGCTGCAAGAGTTGGTTGTTCTGCTGCATTTTTCCAGTTTTTCTGTTACTAGAAGTTTGAGCCCCTATCTCTCCTACTTCAACCGACCATTTGCTTGACCTGTTTACCTCTGTTCCTCTCTTAATGCACGCTTCAAAATCCATGGAGTTTAAAGGAACGTTTGTAACTAATGTGTTTTTTTCACATTTAAAAGTTATTTCTTATTGGCACTGTAAATATTCGTTTGGGGCAAACACAACTTAAACTGCAACGAAACACTTTGGGATTCACTTGCACTTCCAACAAATTCAAAATAGTATTTATTTAACACCAAGAATGACTGCTTCCACTATTAGAGTTACTGTTAAAAGCTTCTTTGACAGAAAAATCGTCTTTTAACCGGATTCCATTTTATCACATTAGCTAACGTACATGGAGACGCAAACTCGCGCTAAATGTTGCTTTGATGGAATTACCAATAGAAATAAGGAGAAATGACGTCTGGTTGCCATAGAGAACAAGTTCAATCCTGACACAACAAGTCACGACAATCACTGCATCACGTAATACGTTTGATTTTTTTCTTAAACAAAATCAGTGTAAATATAATTATATACAATATATTATACAAAATTATATAATACTATTATATATTATAATAACTATATAACATTATAAATATTTATTATTTTATTAATAACAATGTGTAATATAATATTACAATATATATTACATTTCACGATTTATAATAATATATATGTCTAGGATTTTCTTAGCTAATTATCCGACATGAAATATAAACTGGCTGGTTCATATGAATGAATATAAACAGTAGCCCTTTGCATAGACGAAAAATGGAGCGAAGCTACCTACAATCGCCATGAATTTTCAAATGTAGCGTCATCCACTAGTCACTCCATAAAACATAGCGGCCCTGCGTAGCACGCGCTATTTATAACGGCGCTACGCACTGCTCTGCATTTGGAGCGTGTTCTGTACAACAGAGTAAGAATTTGTTAAAAGTTTTTGCCTGTATTTAAATATGAATATATGTATATGTTATTCTTGGGACCAGGTCCCGTTTTGAGTAATATATTCTTGTAAGCTATATTTTCATTTAAATATTGGCTTGAGGGCGCATGACCTTAGCGTCGAGAAATATCTATTAATTTCTAGACATGAGTACATTATAAATAAAAATAAGCACTGAGTTAATGCGAAAGAATTCGAGTGATTAGAATCCCGGAGTCCGAGTAGTGAATCCGAGTGAAGACACGACTTGGTTAGACGAGTCAATCCAAGGTGTTTTGCGAGATTGGTAGTGAACAATGCCACGAAAAAGTGAACGGGCTAGCAGTCATACTGAGAGAGGAGGGAAGGACGTGGACGACCCTCGACGATGGGTGAATGGGTCGGCCACTTCTGGCCCAGTTAGCGTGTCGCACGACATAGAATTTGATAGAGAATGTGCCGGCAAACGAGTGAGATCCGATTCAGGATCAAGTGTCGAATCCATCGGACACAAAAAATCTACTCCAGATAGAAAACAAATAGTTTTTGTAACATCGCCGGACGTCAATATTGTGAAGGTCAATCCAATGCTTATAAGTAGAGCCCTTAATGATATCATTGGGCCCACTGACAAAATCCAACTTCAAACGGATCGTCTAAAGATCATTTGTTCCTATTCACAATCAAGACTATTGTCTAGCAAAAAAAACCATCTGTGGATATAAAATACGATCCCAGATTCAAGACGTACCCCCACCTTCTGTTAGGGGTATCATTCATGGAGTCCACCTCGACATTACTGAGGAGGGCTGTACAACTATAGAGGGGGTTATAAAGGCAACTAGGATGACTAGATACATCAATGGAACTGAAACTTAAAGAACCTATAGGTTCCATAATACTTCAGTTTTCATTTAAGACCCTCCCTCAGAGAGTCCAACTCGGCTTTTTGTCGTTTCCTGTACAGGAATTTATCCCCCACCCGACAAGGTGCTATAAGTGCCAACGTTACGGTCATACAGCGAACGTGTGCCGCAGGAATGTTC
>NW_013666270.1:160173-161939 GCF_000517525.1 Limulus polyphemus
TCATTTGTCAACGTACAATTTGAAAACGCCAACAACGTTTCTGGCGTAATTACTGCTCTAGTTTCAACCGTTCTTCAAATTTAAGTAAACTATGGAAATTCGTAAAGCGAATGAAAGGTGGGGGTTCTATCTGTATTCCTACCTTTAAATCTCTTGGATCAACATATTTGACGGATGTTGAAAAGGCAAATGTGCTATCTGATCAATTTGCCCACGTCAGCAGTTCCGATAATCATTCTCCCGAACTTTTAACGCATAGAAAATTGTTTGAACATGAACACTATGCCACCTTTACAAAGAAGCCAAACAATAGTAATGGGTTGAACGCTCAATTCACGATCGATGAACTTAACCGAGCAATAAAGACGACTAAAAACTCGGCCCCTAGTGACGATCAGATTCCTTATAAAATCTATAAAAATCTGTCGCTCAGCTTTTTGGTAAAACTGCTGGAATTTTTCAATAAAGTGGGAAATGAAGGTACCCTCCCTTCAGCCTGGAAACACGCCATAGTTTGTCCAATCCCTAAGTCAGACAAGGATCCCAGTTTGGTTACATCGTATCGACCAATTGCTCTTACTTCTACTATATGTACAATTATGGAGCGAATGACTGCATACCGTTTGAATTGGTATTTTGAAAAACATAACCTTTACGACCAGTTTCAGTCTGGTTTCCGTTGGAAGAAGTCTTCGTTTGATCATTTGGTACTGTTACATGAAGATGTCAACAAGTCATTGAGTAACAGAGGTAAGGCAGTGTCTGTATTCTTGGATATTGAACGAGCATACGATATGGTCTGTAAGGAGGGTTTGTTATATAAACTCAATAGTTATGGTTTTGATGGCCAACTATTTAACTGAATTAAATACTTTCTTTCAAACCGAACCTTTAAGGTCAGAGTCAATGGAGCTGTCTCTGGGGAAAGAGTCTCGGAAAATGGCACTCCCCAGGGTAGTGTTATTAGCCCTATTCTATTCCTTCTAATGATTAATGACCTAAGTGCTTCCTTCATTAATAATGGTACGAATTATAGTATTTTTGCTGATGATCTAGCCCTCTGGAAAACTGATCGTAATATTAATCACATTCAGACCTGTCTTCAAACAAATCTGGACAATTTAGCCGATTGGTTTTTTAAATGGGGCTTTATGGTTTCAGCCCTAAAGTCTGCAGTTCTACCGTTTTCTCGTTCTTCAAGCACTGTGAAATTAAGTCTTAATAACCAGCAACTAGTCTCTGTCACTCACCACAAATTTCTTGGAGTTATCTTTGATTCCAGATTAAATTGGACGCATCATATCACCTGTGTCTCGCACAAATGTGTATAAACGGATCAATCTGCTTAAATGTGTGTCTGGCACACGATGGGGAGCGTCCAAAAAGAATTTAATACTTATGTACAAAACCTTAATAAGATCCGTCATTGATTATGGCTGTATCATTTACGACTCGGCGAGTCGCTCAGTCCTTAAACAACTGGACGTTATTCACACTCATATATCGGCTATGGAAGTGGACTGTGGTGTCATACCCCTTGACCTGCAGAAACGGAAGATCCAACTCATATTTATAGCAAGATCTTTGTATTACGATTATCCCGTCCATTTCATTCAAAAGAACTGGCAAGATTATTACGGAACCTTTCGCCAAAATAACTCACCACTGTCGATAAAAACTGAAGACTTCTCGTCCGCGAACCTTCAAAATGTAGCAAAATACAAATATTTTCACTTTCCTCCTTGGGAGATTCCAACCCCTGATGT
>NW_013666270.1:162939-163892 GCF_000517525.1 Limulus polyphemus
GTTACGAAAGCTCTGATGAGCTTAAAGAATCGCTGACTATCACTTTCAATTAAGAACGGTTCCTTTACATGTAACCCAATGTTACTGAGTGAAGTATTTATATACCTAGTCCGTTTAAGTCACCGTATGGTCATCAAATTTCTTTGGGTCCCTAGCCATATAGGAATCCAGGGAAATGAGATAATTGATAATCTTACCAAGAATACGTTAGCCTATCCAGGGGTCACAAACGTTTTTTTTTAGCTTGGTGGCCTCTATGGCCAGGTTTATCAATATATTTTAGATTCCTGGCAGAGTAGATGGAATTCAGTGCAAGTTACTAATATCTACAAGAAAATTGTTCCTGTTGTTTCTTCACACATCAAATATGAATGTACGAACTGACACCAAGAAGTAATCATCACACGCCTCCGTTTTAATTGCACAGGTCTAAATGGACATCTGTACAAAATACAAGTACACCCAAATGGAGAGTGCACCCATTGTTCAAATTTTGAAGACCCCGAACATGTTTTAATGGAATGTACATATTATCAAAGAGATCGAGCAGCCATAAAACAACAGATGGGTAACATAAACGTCCCTTTTACCTACCACTCTCTATTAACTACGATTTGTCTCTATCCTGCAATATATAACTTCGTTATTAGAAATAACATAAAAATTTAATGTCCTTTCCCTTTACTAATAGGGCTACTTCCTCTATCCTTGTTTCCAATGACTGGAGTCGTCCCCAGTCGAGAAGAACTAACTATGTAAACTTTTCCTTGTGTTTTATCCCAGTGACGTGACATTTTAGGAATTTTAGTGTCAAACAATTAACTACACAAAAAAATAATAATAATAAAAAAATAAGTAAATAAATAAAATATATAATAAAAAAAGTATATGTAACTACTAACTTCTTGTTAAATGGCAGTATATATTTCAACTAAATCAGGTCAGGAAATTTG
>NW_013666270.1:164303-172501 GCF_000517525.1 Limulus polyphemus
AAAAAAAAGTTAATGCGAAAGTCAAACACAAACACAACTCGAGAATTCGTTGAGTAATCAGTTCAATGTCACAAAGTTATGGCGTTACTCTGTTATTTGGTGAGTTATGTGTTTTTTTTTTCTCCATCAAAATTAGTTATAAGTTAGTCTCATGTCGCATAATTTATATTAAAACGTTGTATTTGAAGTTAGTTCTCATAAGTACATTTAGTAGTGGAGTTTATGTTGAAAGGTTATTTGTAAACTTAAACATAGCATGTAGAAATATTATAAAAGAAATAAACTAATTCGTTGTTGTTATGTGAACTGGGTCTAGCATTATTTTTACCAAATAATCTAATAGAACACATTATAACGCTACTATGAGAAGTGGGTTTTTTTTGGTGAAAGTAAAATAGAAATTTCAGTAAACTTCAACTTTCAAGATGACCTCACAAAGCAATATTGGAAATTTATTAGAGCTGATGAAACAGTTACAAGAAGGTCAAGAAGAGTGAAACTTGAAAGATAGAAAATTAAAAGAAGGACCAAGAAGAAATTTACGGAAAACTAAAATAAAACCAAGAAAATATTTATAGAAAATTGAGAGATGATCAGGTGGTAAAAAACGGGACTTCAGAAAGGATTTGAAAGAAAGAGATGTAATATTTAAGAAATAATTAAAAACAAAACTAAATCTAATTAAATACTAGATCAATGAAGCTGTTGAAGATTTACAAAGAGATTACAACAAGAACAACAATAATGAAGAAGTACAGAAGGGCTGTAAATGACAAGATTAAAAAAAATCTACAAAAAGGAACTAATGACAGAAAATAACATTTTGAAAATGAATTGGTTAATGGAAGCTAAGATTAAACCAGCCACATCTCTTTCTGCATCTGCCCAAAATTTAGAATTCCAACATAAAAAACAATTTACCATAAAATATGGAATAGGAAAACCTATTTGGTTTACCACCACTACTGTGACCTCGGGACCTTCCTGAATTACTTAAACTGTGTCACTACCAAATCCAGTTTCAGAATTTAACTGGCCAGTTCAACAACGTATCCTGATTGAGAAACCAATGGACTATGATAGAATAGTACAATGGGAGGCATATCAGGCTCAGTTCGAAATAATTTCTAAAGTGAACATAACAAACTATTCGTATTGCTACCTATTTAAAAGGACCAGCTTTAATAATATTAAGTAATCTTCCTAACTAAGAACTGTAACAACTATCAAGTATTGGTAGCTGCCTTATTCAATGGGTTCGTAGTGACACACCAGAAGTATACAGAACAAAGTTTTAGAACAGGGTACAGAAGAACTTTAGCCAAACTTACAGAAGGTTTAGAAAGGCTTGCCCAATTATCTTACCCAGATGCTCTTCGCCAAATTATGGATTCATTGTCATGTGAACAATTTATAGATACTATAACAGATGAGGATATGAGAAATAAGTTGAAGCAAAGTAGATATACACTTTTAAAGGAGGGTTTCCACTTGATAATGGAACTTGAATCCATTTAAGTTGCAGGTAAACAACTAAAAGCTATCTAGAAGTAATGAGATTGCCAGATTGAGTAGTATTCAATCATCAACTCCCTCTGATGATAGTGTAGAAAAACGAAAAGGATTAGTTAGATAATAGTTACATAGGATTGAGGAAATAAATTTATTGCTAGGAACAGCAGACAAAAACCTATAGGAAATAATAATTTCTCATAAAGGATCCCAGAAAGCGTGAACTGTTAGAGATGTGAGAAACCAGGTCATAACAGCTGATACTGTGAGGCATAAACGGCTGTTAATACACCAAGGAGACAATACCTCAAGGTTAAGTCTTCGAGCTCAATCAAATAAAAGGAGCAACAAAGGGTTAACCAACTATCGGAAAACTAGAATTAGCTGGATTTATGGGTCGAAGTTCAGCTCGGAACACTCCATCTACCCCATATAAGATAACAAGTTCATTATTTGAGAAAATTCGTTCACGAGTCCATAGTCTTATTGATGGAAAGCTTGAAGTATGTTGATCGACACTGGTTCTACAGCGACAATCAACGAAAGAACACATTATAACAGTATACTGTTTAGTCAGAAGCTTGATTTGTCCAATTATACATGCATCATGATATAAATTATTTTCATTGTTGGATCCAATATGAACTGCAAACTTTGTGCCACTCTCCACTTATCCAGAACAAATACTGATCTATAATACTTAACAAATATAAGAACACTGTATAATTTGAATAAGTTAATATATGTAACCTTTGTAAAACAATTTTCCATGTAATTCGGTGACAGCCCCCCTGTGGCACGGTGGTATGTCTGCGGACTTATACTGCTAGAAACCGGGTTTCGATACCCGTGGTGGGCAGAGCGCAGATAGTCCTTTGTGCAGCTTTGTTCTTAATAACAAACAACAACAATTCGGTGAGGTTTAAAAATAAAAGTGGTTCAGTAAACCAGCTGTTAAAAGCAGAAACATGCAAAGTTGTATCTCAAACCTTGGCTTTATCAAAAGTTATTATTTGGTGTTTTCTTTCTAAAACTAAAATATAGAATTGTAGAAAGCACGTTTCAAGTGCTTGTTTTTCATCTTTTCCTGTTCAATACGCTTGAAATGCTGTAGCTTTATGGGTTGCTGCCGTCGCATTGGGAGTATAGTAAGCCCCCAAACCCCCGGCCTTCTAATGTTGACCCTACCCCTTCAGAAAGCTGATAACACCCATCTTACTTTATGCACCACACCCAGTACATCATGGTAATAATATCCAAAATATGGTAAGACGTCGTTAGTTTTAAATATTTTAATTAACGAATTTGAAAAATAGGTCAAGTATTATTGGAACATTTTAGTGTATCCCGAGTATGAAGAAACTACAACTTAGATATATATGTATTTCTTTAAATTTTTCATTGATATTACATTTTTTCATTTTACCAAGAAAGAACTATGAACAAGGAAAAATTTTCATTTTTAACAAAGTCACTTATTACACCTTATCTAAAATTTGCATTGATGAAAACAATAGTTCCGTAAAAACTACATACTAGAAAATCTTAACTGCAATGAAACAATATATGGCTCCACATATGTTCGAAAAAAATCCAAACTTAGACCTGAAAGATATACTTGTAAGAACTGTTTCGATTTGGTGATCCCGTGATATTTTGTGAGACGAAATATTTGGCACATAGGCACATCACTGGCACATAATACAATGTTATAGAATTTGGTAGATAACGTTATGTGATAACGAATGGAAAAGCAAATAGACAGAGAAGTCTGAAAAAATACAGCAAAATAACGGTTATTGTACCGTATAAAACATTTCTGTGCAAATACATAAATTGTAACTGGGAAATGAATATTCAAATGAACTAAAAGTAATTAAGTACTGTAACTAAAGGGCAACTGAAAACTGACTTTAGTTATACATGTAATTAAGACTAGGTTTATACTGAACAACATGGGACAAAGAAGTGACAGCATTATTGATTTTTGTATATAATGCTATGTTTTCTCAGCCTGGAACAGTTCATCACAGAGAGAGAGATCTTCTTTTTCATTGAAAGATGTCAAACCTCCAGTTCAGGTGCTATAAATACACTAAGTTTTATTTTCTTTTGGTTGTGTTTGATGTTTAATAAAGTTTGTTTTACAGTGTTGTTTACTGTGTCTAATCTCTTGTTTTGATCAACTTAATCAAACTTAAGATAATTCATATTTATTTCTGCAAAACATTTTCTGTCAAAACACCAAATATTCTTGGGATCCTACACGATTACTCTAAGGAAAATTAGTCCATCTGAGAATACCACAGGCATATTGCATTTAGAAAAATTACGAATAAATGTTATAGAGCCAAACTTAATTGGTTCTTGCTTAGAACTTAAAATAATATGAATGGACGATTCAATGGGCTAATTGTGAACAGAATTCCATAAAAAAGGAGATTGCTCATATATAAACCTAGGCCTGAAATTAACCTAGCCAGCTCCGCATATACATTAATTTTGTTCTATACCACAGGCATAGCTGTTCTTATTGGCCAAAGGGAAGGCATCAAATCAACAGTTCCTCGATGTCTACTAGCGCCCATGGCTGGAAATATAGAGCGTATACATCGTTATATAATGGACTTGAGCTTTGTACCCTTTGATCCACAGTATGGTATACTAAACATTAGGGTACGCCAGCTTCAATCTTAAAAATATATATATATATATATAATTCATTTGCAATTTTTTGAGAACTAGAAATTCGTTCGTAATTTACAGTGAAATTTTTAATGAATTGGAAATTATTCATGAAGTGCGTTAGAAGACAATTTTCATAATCATAGTATGTTTGAAAGTTCGCCACACTACTATTGTACAGCCCATGTTAACATAATACCTACAGTATATCTATTTAATTGTAATTTCGGCATAAGAGTGGTATGATTTCTTTAGAAATTGCTAGTAAATGGATAACACAGCATGCTGATAGCAGACATTGGGTATTCGTATTCGAATGCATCTGAACACAGCTTTGGGAGTATTCGTAATCGAATAATTTGATAGGGAAAGTATTCGTACTCGTTTAATATTGTAAGAGTAAATGTCAACTTTTGTACTCATCATATTTCTAGACTGTCATTATTACACTTTCTTTTTCAGTAGAAGCTTCGTTCCCACGGGAATGTTTTTCGTGGGAACGAAGTTTGTACTGAAAGAGAAATTAACACATTTCTGTACAAAAAAACAACGTAATATCATACGTCAGTTGATAGGTGAAAACCTTGATTTTCTATTGGTTATAAATAATATAGTATTGAACGTCAGAGAGAACTATTGACAAATCCTGAAAAAGAGGATGTGACAGGTGAGTGTGGCAAGAGAGGTCTGATTTTATATTTGATGGCTATTTAACCAAACAAAATTAAAGACTGTGAATATTATGCTTTGCCTGAGCGATGGCAACACTATAATGAGTAATTTACGTTAAATTTCGTACTTCTTGGATGGGTGGAAAATAAATTAGAGAAGATATGTCAAATTTCTCACACCAGGGAAAATTCAGGATTTTGTTTCTTAATATAGCCTTATAAAATTAAGAACATAAAACTTATACATTATTAATATAGGGATTATTAGGTACGATTTTATTGTATACTATTTGGTATAACATAAAAAAAGTAGTTTGAATGTAACTTTCCAAAACATTGTGACATGCGCAGTAAACGATGCCCGTGGCAAAAGGGTTAATATCAACAACAAGGTGTCATATTTGACATCTGATGATGCATCCAATGTGATCAAGGGTTTTTTTGCTTGCCTGGATTTGAACCGCAAATACTACCTAGTGTAAGAGATGGTGACAGCTCATCTACAGATAGTGACTCAGAAGATGAACTTTTGGATGAATCTAAATCAGAAGACAGTTTATCCGAATTTCTTCCTGAACATGACCCCTGTTTTTCCCACACACTACAACTTGGTCATGCATGGCATGAAAAAGTTGGACCACAACTGAAAGTAATTTCCAAAGCATCAGCCATATATTCCTATATTCGGAAATCAACACAAGCAACTGATCTACTTGATGGAGAGGCCAGAGATCAATCAGTAACACCAACATGGTGGAACTCAGAAATTAATAGGATTAAGGTTTTATTGAAGATTCCCCAGGAAAAGTTGGATAATTTAGATACTGATAGATCGAAACTTACTTTTCATGATCGAACTGTGCTTGCAGATTTGGTGACAATACTGACACCTTTTGAACAGGCAACATATTTCACCCAGGCTCAGAACATTGTTACTTTCAGTTATGTAGTGTCATGTGTTTATGAGCTGATGAGATTGACAGCATGCAGTCCAGATATAATTTCAATCTTCTCTCTGCACTGAAGAAATATGTTCACTCCCAGCTGACTTATTATGAGCAACGAAGCATCTTCTACTTGGCTGCAACATTGGATCCCAGATTTAAACTTGACTGGTGTTTCACTAGACCTATGGTCTGTGAATCCAATCGAATGCTCCTGTAGCAAGAAGTCAAGAAACTTTCCTCAACAAATAAGTATACAACCATGGAACCAAAAGAGGATTGCAAATCCCCCTCTCGCAAAAGAAGTAAGCTCTTTAGTTTATTTACTACCTCCAAGAATCCAGCCACCTCATCCTCAGAGGATAAAGAGATCAACACCTATCTCGATGGTTATTGCATTCCTGAAGAAAACAACCCTCTAGATTATTGGGAGATCCATGAAAAACTTTCCTACCCTATCTCTACTAGCCAAACGCTACCTGAGTGTTCTAGCATCCTCTGCCCCATTGAGCGTTTGTTTAGCATCAGAGGCAAGACCCTCAGACCTGATTGCTACCGCCTCACTGATAAGACATAAAGAACAATGGACAGTTGTACTATATATAAGTCTCCTTTAAAAATATTTTTTGTTGTAACTAATCTGGCTCACAGCCACACCCCCCAATGAAAGAATAGACCATTCCAGGCGTTTACTTGTTGTTAAACAAATGTTTAAACAACTCTATTCAACTATTCATGAATGTGTTCATGAATACATTCCTATGTATTCTTATTCGTATTCGAATACTCAGCATTGTCTTGCATTCGTTTTCGTATTTGTATTCGATTACTGATCTCCAGTATTCGCCCCATCCCTGGCTAATACACCATTGTTTTTAAATATTTTATCTGTTTTTCACCCTGTCATATAGTGTTACCAGTGTGTGTATGTGTAAATTTTCCGGAGTTGGTATTTTCAAATGGTGTAATAATATTGAGGGTCACTTATATTTAGAATAACAGAACATTGTAAATTTATTTTATATTTTGCCTGATAGTCACTGATATAGCTTAAAAGCGCTTTTACAGGACCTTTGGAGACCATAAGAAATGAAAAAGTAATCTTATCACCTGCTATGCTTGAAAACATCACCAAACGATTCTTATTTCTGGATGTTGGTCAGTGCTATTCTCTACATTATGTTAGTGGCTGCTGCCCAAATCCATATTATTTAATTGTTTTTTTCCCTCAGTTATCGCTTTTGAGTAGTGACTACATAATTGTTGTTTTAATATAGCACATATACACACACACACACATACATACATGTATATAGTGTTACGACAGCGGAGGTCACGTGACGCTAGTAACATGTCATGCACTTCTCGAACGTTCACGTCCCTTCCTGAAATCTCGAGAGCCTACTATATATGCGGTAGTCTTGTATATATAAACCGGTAAGAACTGACGGCAACAAGGTAATGTGTATTTGACAGTTGAGTCAAGCACGTGAGACGTTCGTTGTGAATTATAGCGTTTGTTATAGCGCGACTGTGGAAATTAAGTGTAGTGCAAAGTTGTATTTAGAAAGAATAAACCAGTTTTATCTAAGAAAGGACTTGTATCGCTAAAGTTTCTCCGGAGAGAAATTATATGGAAAATTAACTAAAGACCGGAGGCGTAACAAATTGGTGTCAGAGAGAGGGACGGAAAAGAAAAAAAATGGAAACGAGAAGCGGCAAATCAAACTACAGCTTAGCAGATTTGATGGCAATACAAGAACAGCAAAAGAAACAAGAAGAACGAGAAGAAAAATAAGAAAAGAAACAAGAAACAAGAAGAACGGGAAAAGAAACAAGAAGAACGAGAAGAGAAACAAGAAAAGAAACAAGAAGAAAGACAACAGCAGTTGCAAGAAAACCAGCAACAATGGCAGCTGGAACAGCAAAATAAACAAGAGAAATTACAGGGTTTATTCTTTCTGAATATAACTTTACGATACACTTAATTTCAACAATGGAAACAAGAAGAACGAGAAAATAGACAAGAAGAATGAGAAGAGAAATTACAACAGTTGTTAGAGAAAAAAGAAAAGAAACAAGAAGAACGAGAAGAGAAATTACAACAGTTGTTAGAGGGAAAAGAAAAGAAACAAGAAGAACGAGAAGAGAAATTACAACAGTTGTTAGAGGAAAAAGAAAAGAAACAAGAAGGGAGACAACAGCAGTTGCAAGAAAACCTGCAACAGTGGCAGCTTGAACAGCAAAATAAACAAGAAGAGAGATTACAACAGTTGTTAGAGGGAAAAGAAAAGAAACAAGAAGAACGAGAAGAGAAATTACAACAGTTGTTAGAGGAAAAAGAAAAGAAACAAGAAGGGCGAGAAGAGAAATTACAACAGTTGTT
>NW_013666270.1:173478-179799 GCF_000517525.1 Limulus polyphemus
TATATATGCGGTAGTCTTGTATATATAAACCGGTAAGAACTGACGGCAACAAGGTAATGTGTATTTGACAGTTGAGTCGAGTACGTGAGACGTTCGTTGTGAATTATAGCGTTTGTTATAGCGCGACTGTGGAAATTAAGTGTAGTGCAAAGTTGTATTTAGAAAGAATAAACCAGTTTTATTTAAGAAAGGACTTGTATCGCTAAAGTTTCTCCGGAAAGAAATTATATGGAAAATTAACTAACGACCGGAGGCGTAGCAATAGATTTGTTCATTGATGTACTTTCAGTAAGAAGTTAACTTAGATATTATTTGAGGCTCATAACGTGTGTAATAGATGACCACAGGTTTACTCCATGTTATTTATTTTTGCATATGAGGCTTGTTTTGTTTTAGCACAAAACTACACAATGGACTACCTGCGCTCTATCTACCATGGGGAATCAAACCCTGAATTTTAGTAAGTCGGTAAATTTACCGCTGTCTCACCGGGGGATCTTTTCGTATCTATAAGCTTTCGACTGTTATACTGTAGTTATTTTCAATGTATTTTCAAATCAGATGAGTAGAAACGAGTTGGGCAAATATAAGTAGGGATGTATCTTATTATTTAATAAAACAAGAGGGAATTTTCAATAACCGTGGTACTTGCAATTCTTTTAAGCAGGGTTAGAATAAATTAATCTATGAGACCATTTTTCCCCTTTGTATTAGCTATATTTCTGTGCGCCAGCAATACCAAGCATGAGGCACGCGTTTATCAGATTCGATTTTATTACTCATTAGGACCTCTACAAGCCTACCCTCAAATTGAAATTCTTTCAGGTAGGATTAGAGTAAATTAATATACGTGGCCTTGAGTGTGGTCAAATACATCAATCGAAAGGGTTTGGCATCCTTAGTCTAAAATTAGATCTCAAATCAGTCTAGAGATGACGGGGCTATGAGCTGAAAGTTTGTACTTGAAAAAAAAACAAAAGTAGAGCTGTTCTATAAGCCGTCGCGGCTAAAAACTTAGATCTATCGTATGAGCCGCTGTGTTGGTGTTAAAAATTAGTTTATCTCGCTACAGAAAATTTTTAGTGATAATTAAATAACAAACATTTTATTCAAATTATACCCTAGCGACTCATTTTACTTTTCATAAACCTCTTCTAAACCCACTCATATACAAAACGAGTGACCTATTTTACTTTTCAGAAAAGATATCTTCACGGAATGGTATTTAAAACGATATTTTTTTAATTAAGCTTATAATTGAAATTGTTTAAGCTGGGATATTTATGTATTGTTCTGATTTTAAGTTTCACTTTTGTGATTGAAATTTCTCAATGAAAAGAATATAACATTTTGTGGTAGGTAAGTTTTGTTTATGTCAAAGCTACTGTCACGTAGTTAGTATACTATAGTATAAATCAGTAACTTGTAAGTTCTGTATATATGTATTTGGCTGCAACTTGTGCTTTTGTAATTGTAGTTACAAAGTATAGACCTAGTTAAGTATTATACTTTAGTAGTAGTTAGTACTATACGTAACAGAATAGTGGAGCACTTTGTTAAGCTCATTTTTAAATATCTGGTATAACTGTTGATTATTATTATTAGATATTAGTAACATTAAGTGATTAACACTAGTATTCCTTCTGCTAAATTATTACGTTTAATTTTAAATGTTATTGAATGTTTGTGTTTGATTTCACTGGGTAATCATAGTTTAAAATTTTAATACTTTTATTGACACTGACAGCATATATATATATAAATTAATAACTCAAAAGAAGACTACTACTACTAGGATTTCAGGTATGGAACGTTGGAAGGGTCATCTTACAGAATAGGTTAAGATCTTTTATTTTTAACTTATTTTCTCTTGAGGAAAAGGAATAAGACATCTTATTCAACTTTCAAGTTATTGAAGTATACAATATTATCTGGGGAATCCACAGCATTAACATAAGGGTGCTGTTATTAACTGGCAACCTGCCCCCCCCTCCCAGTCTAGCACTAGCAGTTCAAAATAGGACAACTATGCATGAAAAATCTTAAACAAATTGAACTAAACCATTTTTATTTCAACCATTGTAACTGTCATTAACTTCTTATCAAAGTAAGATAACTAAAAATGAACCCTCTAAATAGTATTATTAACTTAATATACTGTTGTTACTTTTAAGTAATTGTGACTTATTTATAACTTCTAATATAAAAATGGCTGCTAGGGTGGGAATTGGGTAACATCTGTGTGCAAGTGATTATTGCTCAATTAGGTATGCTTTTTTACTGCAAATGGAGATAAGGAATGGTGAAATTTTGGTCAAAAATTTCAGTAAAGTAAGTTTCGAGTTTTTTGAGAAGAAGTTTTGTTGTGAATTGGGCAACTGAATTAATTAGAGCTTCTAATCAAATGTTGAACTTTTTTTTTTAAATTCTTAATACTCAAGATAGTCATGTTTCTTATAGAAACATGTGGCTCCAATTAAAACAAATATTGGTTCACAAAGGATATGAGGGATAAAATTAAAGAAAAATGTTATAAATTTAGGAAGTGTAAATTGACTGTTATGACCAGAGACTTTGAGGATTACAGAAAATCAAGAAAGTTGGTCAAACAAGAAATTAGGAAATCAAAAAGGGTATATCAAGAAAAGTTGGCCAACAATATAAAAATTAATAGTAAGGCTTTCTTTAAATACTTTAAGGATAAGCAAAATGTTAAGATGAGAGTAGGACCTTTGAGGGATGATGCAGGAAATCTCATACCTGTTGATTGAGATGGCTGAGTTAATATATTCTATGTTTCCTTACATTTTTACTAATGAAGATTTAGATTATATTCCTCATCCTGGATATTACAGTTGCTAGATGGAAACAAGATGATCACATTAATTTTGAGTTGTGAATAAAAAATTGGTAAGTTTAAAGAATGATAAAGCTCCTGGGTCATATGTTTCCCCAAGAGTTTTGAAGGAGGTTAAGGATTGGATATTTGTGCTACTTGCTACTATTTTTGTAATTTCCTTGAATACTGCACAGAAGATTGGAAGTTGCCTAATATTACTTTTTTTTTCAAAGGGAGGTTATAAAAAAAATTGTCAAACTACCTATTAGTCTTATCTCATTGATGGGAAAAGTTTTTGGAAGTCTGATAAAAGATGTTTGCTAATTCATTTAACAAAATTTTAAATTTTGTTAAATAGTCAGCATGGTTTTACTAGGAGAAAATCTTGCCTTACTAATCTTTTGACATTCTTTGAAGAAGTTACTGCTTGTGTTAGCACAGATTTGGTGTATTTAGATTTTAAGAAAGTATTTGACAAGGTATGGGTATAAGTTGGATGACTGGATAGAAAAGTAACTGGATGGAAGAAAGCAGAGGGTTATAAGTAGGATTTCACTAAAACTGGATTAATGTAACAAGTGGGGTACCTGAGAGTTCAGTGTTAGGACCATTGTTTTTTTTTATAAAGGAATGGTCAATTCATTACTTAAAGTTGTTGATGATATTAAGGTTTTTGGTGTCGTGCTGTGAGGAGGAGGATGTTACTTTACAAAAGGATTTGTATTATTGATGATTTTGGCAAGTAAATGGCAGATGACTTCTAATTATAATAAATGCAAGGTAATGCATATGGGATATCATAATATCTATGATAAGTATAATTTTGATTGGAATAGGCTTAACAGTGTTAGAGAAGAAAAGGATCTTGGTGTTTTGGTTGATCGTTTTCTGAAGCCATCCAAGTAGAGTGATGTTGCTAATGGCAGCACAAACAGGATTTTAGGTTGCATTGACAGAAACATTGAATACAAATTTAAAGAAACTATAATTTCATTGTATAGATCACTAGTTAGGCCACATTTGGAGTACTATGTTGTGTTCAGTTTTTTGGGCTCATTTTACCTCTGAAAGGACATTGAATTGTTGGAAAAGGCTAAGAAGAATACTACTAGGATGATACCTGGTATAGAAAGTTGTCATATGAGGACAAGATAAGCTCTCTGAAGTTGTTTTCTGCTGAAAGAAAGAAGTCAGTAGAGGGATCTGATTGAAATGTTTGAGAGAATTGGTGTATTTTGTTTTTCATACCTAATGGTGAGAGTGATAGGACTAGGAAACATAAATATAAATTTTGGCAAAATAGGAGTCATAAGACAGTTTTATATTTCTAACAAGGTTTTTGGCTTTTGAAATAGGTTCCCTTTAAATGTGGTGGATGCAGTAAAATTTAGGGAAGGCTTAATAAATATTTAAATGATAATGGCTGGTTTAGATAAAAGAACAAGTCCCTTGTCCTTGAATTTGATTTAGTGTTATGTTATTAGAGTGCATGGATCTGTAATTTGTGTACCCTTTCTGTCAGTGATATTTTTGGTTGTATCTTAGTAATATCTCGTAAGGTTTGGCTGGCTAAGAAGGTTTAGGTTAGTCCTAAATCCCTATAATAAGCCAATAGTGCAGAATAATCCTAATAATAAATATATAATAAACAATAGTAAATAAATATCTTAGTCAGTATAACCATAAAACATACCTTACTAACAAAATCCTTAAAAATGAGTTGTTTGCTTCATACCCTGTGATTTCTTTGTACATTCTTCCATTACAACATCTAGTAACCAACTAAAGCCTGTTAAATGGCTCTGACAGTGTAACTGGAGATTAGCTTTACATTTGAGTTAAATTAGTATGACACATTACTTTTTAACTATAGAACTGGATAGTGGGAGGATATAGGTTGTACAGCAGAAAACTGATGTTTATGATAAGAAATAATAAATGAATAACACAATTTTGCAGCAAATAGTAAAAATTCAGTACATTAATTACATAAGTTAATTATAATCAGAAAGTAAAGAACTTGTGTCGCTTAAGTTTCGTCGGAACGAAGTTACGGAAAATCAATTAACAAACGGAGACGTAACAATACTTAATAAAACTGGTTTATTCTTTCCGAATACAACTTTACCGATACACTCAACTTCAACAATCGCGCTAAACAAACGCTGTAACGTCTCTCGTGCTCTCTCACTGCAGTTCAATTACTCACTGTCTATACACACATTACCTTCTTTTTTCCTCTCGCGTCACGTTGTCTCCTCTTATATATACCCGCCTACCCTATCTAGTAAATACTAGAGCATTCGCCAAAGTACATGATAGTTCTAGAAACGTTGCGTCACTGTGATCATGTGACTCGCTGACGCAACAATATTTTCACCTGTAATCGTGAATTTTACAGTATACAGCTATTTTCTATATATTTTATTTAAATATTTGGTATGAATGTGCTTCGTTTACTAATACTGATATTAAAGCTAGATCTCTAATAATACACATAACTATTATACCACATAAAGAGCATAAAAAAATAATAGTTGATAAAATTGTGAATAAGCTCTAAGTATTTTTAAACATTGCCTAAGTACGATTTTATTGGACTAGATATATATATATATATTGGAAAAATTTACAGTAGCTGTTGTTGAAATATAAAATACAATTCCAATCATCCAAACAAACGAAGTACCCTGCATAACTTAGATTATTAGTTCTATATTAACGTGTGTTTGAAAAAAAAAGCAATGAAAATCAAAGATCGCACCTGAGGAGATGCTGTGTGCGTGTTACGAAAAGGGGAAATACGTTATTCACAGAAAAATATAAAAGATTTCAACAAATGACTTCACCTCACGTTACATACTAACTAAAAGGCTGGTGTATCTCTGAAAAATTTTAATGTAAAATAGTTAGAGGAGATAAATTTAAGATGAAACTCCATTAGCAAAAGGGAAAAGACTTAGCTCACAGTAATCTTTCCCGATCAGGAATTAAGGTCAATTCAAAATATGGTCTGGTGGTTATGACACTCGACTTACAATCTGCAGAGTTGGAATCACGTCACCAAACCTACTCGCCTTTTCAGCCATCAAGTGAGGGTGGGAGTTATAATTTCACTCCAATCTCATTTTTTGTTAGTAAAAGAAAAGACCAAGAGTTTGCGGAGGTGATGTTAACTAACTGCATTCCTATATCCCATCAGTTCAAAATTAAGGATGATTAGTGCAGAGAGCAAACATAAAAAAAAAAATTGCCTCTAGTGAGCAAAGGTGAAAGTTTCCTTGTATACATAAAATGAAGACACAAATCTATTTATTGAAAGATTTGTTGTTAAACCATAAGCTGCACAATGTGTTGTACTCACAGGCGTTGAAACCTAAGCTACACGAGGGCTATCTACGCTAGCCGTTCCTAATTTAGCAGTGTAAGACTAGAGAGAAGGCAGCTAGTCATCACCACCCTCCGCCAACTCTTGGGCTACT